>NW_025752755.1:0-11962 GCF_021184085.1 Oncorhynchus gorbuscha
TAGCAGAATCTCTTATCCAGAGACACTACAGTAGGGAGTCATTTTAGCAGAATCTCTTATCAGAGACACTACAGTAGGGAGTCATTTAGCAGTCTCTTATGCAGAGTCACTACAGTAAGGAGTCATTTAGCAGAATCTCTTATCATTTAGCAGTCTCTTTTCCAGACACTACAGTCATTTAGCAAGAGTCATTCAGAGACACCACAGTAGTCAGAATCTCTTATCCAGAGACACTACAGTAGGGAGTCATTTAGCAGAATCTCTTATCCAGAGACACTACAGTAGGAAGTCATTTAGCAGAATCTCTTATTCAGAGTCACTACAGTAGGGAGTCATTTAGCAGAATCTCTTATCCAGAGACACTACAGTAGGGAGTCATTTAGCAGAGGATCTTCCAGACACAACAGAGGAGTCATTTAGCAGTCTCTTATCCAGAGACACTACAGTGGGGAATCATTTAGCAGAATCTCTTATTCACAGAGACACTACAGAAGAGTCATTTAGCAGTCTCTTATTCAGAGACACTACAGTGAAGTCATTTAGCAGAATCTCTTATCCAGAGACACTACATTAGCAGAGTCATTTAGACACAACAGAATCTCTTATCCAGAGACACTACAGTAGGTCATTTAGCAGTCTCTTGAGAGACACTACAGAGCAGAGTCATTTTCCTTAGAGACACTACAGAAGGAGTCATTTAGCAGAATCTCTTATCCAGAGACACTACAGTAGGGAGTCATTGAGCAGAGGATCTTTATACAGACACAACAGAAGGGAGTCATTTAGCAGTCTCTTTTCAGAGACACTACAGTAGGGAGTCATTTAGAGTCTCTTATTCAGAGACACTACAGTAATCATTTAGCAGTATCTTATCCAGAAAACACTACAGTAGGGTATCATTTAGAATCTCTTATCCAGAGACACTACAGTAGGAGTCATTTAGCTTAAGAATCTCTTATCAGAGTCACTACAGTAGAGTCATTTAGCAGAGGCTCTTATCCAGAGACACTACAGTAGTCATTTAGCAGTATCTTATCCAGAGACACTACAGTAGGGAGTCATTGAGCCTCTTTCAGAGACACAGAAGAGTCATTTAGTCTCTTATCCAGAGACAGTACAGAGGGAGTCATTTAGCAGTCTTATTCAGAGACTACAGTATCATTTAGCAGAATCTCTTATACAGAGACAGTACAGAAGGGTCATTGAGCAGAGGATCTTTTTCCAGACACAACAGAAGGGGAGTCATTTAGCAGAATCTCTTTTCCAGAGACACTACAGTAGGAGTCATTTAGCAGTCATGCAGAGACAATACAGTAGGGAGTCATTTAGCAGAGGATCTTTTCAGACACTACAGTAGGGAGTCATTTAGCAGTCTCTTTTCCAGAGACACTACAGTAGGGAGTCATTTATCTCTTATCAGACACTACAGTAGGGAGTCATTTAGCAGAATCTCTTATCCAGAGACACTACAGTAGGGGAGTCATTTAGCAGAATCTCTTATCCACTACAGTAGACATTTAGCAAGAATCTCTTATTCAGAGACACTACAGTGGGAGTCATTTAGCAGAATCTCTTATCCAGAGACACTACAGTAGGGAGTCATTTAGCCAGTATCTTTTCCAGACAACAGAAGGGAGTCATTTAGCAGTCTCTTATCCAGAGACACTACAGTAGGGAGTCATTTAGCAGAATCTCTTATACAGAGACAGAGACATTTGTAGAGCTCTTATCCAGAGACTACAGTGAAGTCATTTAGCAGAATCTCTTATCCAGAGACACTACAGTAGGGAGTCATTTAGCAGAGGCTCTTATCCAGACACTCTACAGTAGGGAGTCATTTAGCAGAATCTCTTATCAGAGACACTACAGTAGGGAGTCATTTATCTCTTATGCAGACACTACAGTAGGGAGTCATTTAGCAGAATCTCTTATACAGAGACAGTACAGTAGGGAGTCATTTAGCAGAGTCTCTTATCCAGAGTCTACAGTAGGGAGTCATTTAGCAGAATCTCTTATCCAGAGACACTACAGTAGGGAGTCATTTAGCAGAATCTCTTATACAGAGACAGAGACATTTAGCTACAGTAGTCATTTAGCAGAATCTCTTAGTCATTCATTTAGCAGAGACACTCTCATTATCCATCCAGAGACACTACAGTAGGAGTCATTTAGCAGAATCTCTTATCCAGACACTACAGTAGGGAGTCATCCAGAGACACTTAGCAGAATCTCTTATCCAGAGACACTACAGTAGGGAGTCATTTAGCAGAATCTCTTATCCAGAGACACTACTAGGGAGTCATTATCTCTTATTCAGAGACATTTAGCTATCCAGTACAGTAGGAGTCATTTAGCAGAATCTCTTATTCAGAGACACTAGGGAGTCATTTAGGGAGTCATTCATTGAGCAGAGGATCTTTTCCAGACACAACAGAGGAGTCATTTAGCAGTCTCTTTTCCAGAGACACTACAGTAGGGAGTCATTTAGCAGAGTCTCTTATTCAGAGACACTACAGTAGGGAGTCATTTAGCAGAGGCTCTTCATCCAGACATTTAGCAGAATCTCTTATCCAGAGACACTACAGTAGGGAGTCATTTAGCAGAATCATTTAGCAGAATTATCAGAGACACTACAGTAGGGAGTCATTTAGCAGAATCTCTTATCCAGAGACACTACAGTAGGGAGTCATTGAGCAGAGGATCTCTTATCCAGACACAACAGAAGGAGTCATTTAGCAGAGGATCTTTTCCAGAGACACTACAGTGGGGAGTCATTTAGCAGAGATCTCTTATACAGAGACACTACAGTAGGGAGTCATTTAGCAGATCTCTTATCCAGAGACACTACAGTAGGGAGTCATTTAGCAGAGTCTCTTATCCAGAGACACTACAGTAGGAGTCATTTAGCAGTCTCTTATCCAGAGACACTACAGTAGTCATTTAGAGTCATTTCATTTGCAGAGGCTCTTATCCAGAGACACTACAGTGGGGAGTCATTTAGCAGAATCTCTTATACAGAGACAGTACAGTAGGGAGTCATTTAGCAGAGTCTCTTATCCAGAGACACTACAGTAGGGAGTCATTTAGCAGAATCTCTTATCCAGAGACACTACAGTAGGGAGTCATTTAGCAGAATCTCTTATCCAGAGACACTACAGTAGGGAGTCATTTAGCAGAATCTCTTATCCAGAGACAGAGACATTTAGCTCTCTTACAGTACAGGGAGTCATTTCTTTTCCAGACAGAATCATCTCTCTTTTCCAGAGACACTACAGTAGGGAGTCAGAGACTCTTATTCAGAGACACTACAGTAGGTCATTTAGCAGTCATTTAGCAGCAGATCTCTTATCCAGAGACACTACAGTAGGGAGTCATTTAGCAGAATCTCTTATCAGAGACACTACAGTAGGGAGTCATTTAGGCTCTTATCCAGAGACACTACAGTAGGGAGTCATTTAGCAGAATCTCTTATCCAGAGACACTACAGTAGGGAGTCATTTAGCAGAGGCTCTTATCCAGAGACATCTACAGTGGTCATTTAGCAGAGTCATTTAGCAGAATCTCTTATACAGAGACAGTACAGAAGGGAGTCATTTAGCAGAGGCTCTTATCCAGAGACTACAGTGGGAGTCATTTAGCAGAATCTCTTATACAGAGACAGTACAGAAGGGAGTCATTTAGCAGAGGATCTTTTCCAGACACAACAGAAGGGAGTCATTTAGCAGAATCTCTTATCCAGAGACACTACAGTAGGGAGTCATTTAGCAGTCTCTTATGCAGAGACAATACAGTAGGGAGTCATTGAGCAGAGGATCTTTTCCAGACACAACAGAAGAGAGTCATTTAGCAGTCTCTTATCCAGAGACACTACAGTAGGGGAGTCATTTAGCAGAGTCTCTTATTCAGAGACACTACAGTAGGGAGTCATTTAGCAGAATCTCTTATCCAGAAACACTACAGTAGGGAGTCATTTAGCAGAATCTCTTATACAGAGACAGTACAGTAGGGAGTCATTTAGCAGAATCTCTTTATCCAGAGACACTACAGTAGGGAGTCATTTAGCAGAATCTCTTATCCAGAGACACTACAGTAGGGAGTCATTTAGCAGAATCTCTTATCCAGACACAACAGTAGGGAGTCATTTAGCAGTCTCTTATCCAGAGACACTACAGTAGGACAGTAGTCATTTAGCAGAGGCTTTTATCCAGACACTACAGTAGGGAGTCATTTAGCAGAATCTCTTATCCAGAGACACTACAGTAGGGAGTCATTTAGCAGTATCTTATCCAGAGACACTACAGTAGGGAGTCATTGAGCAGAGGATATTTTCCAGACACAACAGAAGGGAGTCATTTAGCAGTCTCTTATCCAGAGACACTACAGTAGGGTATCATTTAGCAGAATCTCTTATTCAGAGACACTACAGTAGGGAGTCATTTAGCAGAGTCTCTTATCCAGAGACACTACAGTAGGTAGTCATTTAGCAGAGGCTCTTATCCAGACACTACAGTAGGGAGTCATTTAGCAGAGGCTCTTATCCAGAGACACTACAGTAGGGAGTCATTTAGCAGAATCTCTTATACAGAGACACTACAGTAGGGAGTCATTGAGCAGAGGATCTTTTCCAGACACAACAGAAGAGTCATTTAGCAGAATCTCTTATCCAGAGACACTACAGTAGGGAGTCATTTAGCAGTATCTTAGAGATCTCTTATCATTGAGCAGAGACACTACAGTAGGGAGTCATTTAGCAGAATCTCTTATCCAGAGACACTACAGTAGGGAGTCATTGAGCAGAGGATCTTTTCCAGACACAACAGAAGGGAGTCATTTAGCAGTCTCTTTTCCAGAGACACTACAGTAGGGAGTCATTTAGCAGTCTCTTATCCAGAGACACTACAGTAGGGAGTCATTTAGCAGTCTCTTTTCAGAGACACTACAGTAGGGAGTCATTTAGTGAATCTCAGCAGAATCTCTTATCCAGAGACACTACAGTAGGGGAGTCATTTAGCAGAATCTCTTATCCAGAGACACTACAGTAGGGAGTCATTTAGCAGAATCTCTTATCCAGAGTCACTACAGTAGGGAGTCATTTAGCAGAGGCTCTTATCCAGAGACACTACAGTAGGGAGTCATTTAGCAGTATCTTATCCAGAGACACTACAGTAGGGAGTCATTTAGCAGAGGCTCTTATCCAGAGACTCTACAGTGGGGAGTCATTTAGCAGAATCTCTTATACAGAGACAGTACAGAAGGGAGTCATTTAGCAGAGGCTCTTATCCAGAGACTACAGTGGGGAGTCATTTAGCAGAATCTCTTATACAGAGACAGTACAGAAGGGAGTCATTGAGCAGAGGATCTTTTCCAGACACAACAGAAGGGAGTCATTTAGCAGAATCTCTTATCCAGAGACACTACAGTAGGGAGTCATTTAGCAGTCTCTTATGCAGAGACAATACAGTAGGGAGTCATTGAGCAGAGGATCTTTTCCAGACACAACAGAAGGGAGTCATTTAGCAGTCTCTTTTCCAGAGACACTACAGTAGGGAGTCATTTAGCAGAGTCTCTTATTCAGAGACACTACAGTAAGGAGTCATTTAGCAGAATCTCTTATCCAGAGACACTACAGTAGGGAGTCATTTAGCAGAATCTCTTATCCAGAGACACTACAGTAGGGAGTCATTTAGCAGAATCTCTTATCCAGAGTCACTACAGTAGGGAGTCATTTAGCAGAGGCTCTTATCCAGAGACACTACAGTAGGGAGTCATTTAGCAGTATCTTATCCAGAGACACTACAGTAGGGAGTCATTTAGCAGAGGCTCTTATCCAGAGACTCTACAGTGGGGAGTCATTTAGCAGAATCTCTTATACAGAGACAGTACAGAAGGGAGTCATTTAGCAGAGGCTCTTATCCAGAGACTCTACAGTGGGGAGTCATTTAGCAGAATCTCTTATACAGAGACAGTACAGAAGGGAGTCATTTAGCAGAGGCTCTTATCCAGAGACTACAGTGGGGAGTCATTTAGCAGAATCTCTTATACAGAGACACTACAGTAGGGAGTCATTGAGCAGAGGATCTTTTCCAGACACAACAGAAGGGAGTCATTTAGCAGAATCTCTTATCCAGAGACACTACAGTAGGGAGTCATTTAGCAGAATCTCTTATCCAGAGACACTACAGTAGGGAGTCATTTAGCAGTCTCTTATCCAGAGACACTACAGTAGGGTATCATTTAGCAGTCTCTTATCCAGAGACACTACAGTAGGGAGTCATTTAGCAGAGGCTTTTATCCAGACACTACAGTAGGGAGTCATTTAGCAGAATCTCTTATCCAGAGACACTACAGTAGGGAGTCATTTAGCAGTATCTTATCCAGAGACACTACAGTAGGGAGTCATTGAGCAGAGGATCTTTTCCAGACACAACAGAAGGGAGTCATTTAGCAGTCTCTTATCCAGAGACACTACAGTAGGGAGTCATTTAGCAGAATCTCTTATTCAGAGACACTACAGTAGGGAGTCATTTAGCAGAGTCTCTTATCCAGAGACACTACAGTAGGTAGTCATTTAGCAGAGGCTCTTATCCAGACACTACAGTAGGGAGTCATTTAGCAGAGGCTCTTATCCAGAGACACTACAGTGGGGAGTCATTTAGCAGAATCTCTTATACAGAGACAGTACAGTAGGGAGTCATTGAGCAGAGGATCTTTTCCAGACACAACAGAAGGGAGTCATTTAGCAGAATCTCTTATCCAGAGACACTACAGTAGGGAGTCATTTAGCAGAATCTCTTATTCAGAGAGTCATTTAGCTCTCTTACAGTAGGGAGTCATTTAGCAGAATCTCTTATCCAGAGACACTACAGTAGGGAGTCATTGAGCAGAGGATCTTTTCCAGACACAACAGAAGGGAGTCATTTAGCAGTCTCTTTTCCAGAGACACTACAGTAGGGAGTCATTTAGCAGAGTCTCTTATTCAGAGACACTACAGTAAGGAGTCATTTAGCAGAATCTCTTATCCAGAGACACTACAGTAGGGAGTCATTTAGCAGAATCTCTTATCCAGAGACACTACAGTAGGGAGTCATTTAGCAGAATCTCTTATCCAGAGTCACTACAGTAGGGAGTCATTTAGCAGAGGCTCTTATCCAGAGACACTACAGTAGGGAGTCATTTAGCAGTATCTTATCCAGAGACACTACAGTAGGGAGTCATTTAGCAGAGGCTCTTATCCAGAGACTCTACAGTGGGGAGTCATTTAGCAGAATCTCTTATACAGAGACAGTACAGAAGGGAGTCATTTAGCAGAGGCTCTTATCCAGAGACTACAGTGGGGAGTCATTTAGCAGAATCTCTTATACAGAGACAGTACAGAAGGAAGTCATTGAGCAGAGGATCTTTTCCAGACACAACAGAAGGGAGTCATTTAGCAGTCTCTTTTCCAGAGACAATACAGTAGGGAGTCATTTAGCAGAGTCTCTTATTCAGAGACACTACAGTAAGGAGTCATTTAGCAGAATCTCTTATCCAGAGACACTACAGTAGGGAGTCATTTTAGCAGAGATCTCTTATCCAGAGACGCTACAGTAGGGAGTCATTTAGCAGAATCTCTTATCCAGAGTCACTACAGTAGGGAGTCATTTAGCAGAGGCTCTTATCCAGAGACACTACAGTAGGGAGTCATTTAGCAGTATCTTATCCAGAGACACTACAGTAGGGAGTCATTGAGCAGAGGATATTTTCCAGACACAACAGAAGGGAGTCATTTAGCAGTCTCTTATCCAGAGACACTACAGTAGGGTATCATTTAGCAGAATCTCTTATTCAGAGACACTACAGTAGGGAGTCATTTAGCAGAGTCTCTTATCCAGAGACACTACAGTAGGTAGTCATTTAGCAGAGGCTCTTATCCAGACACTACAGTAGGGAGTCATTTAGCAGAGGCTCTTATCCAGAGACACTACAGTGGGGAGTCATTTAGCAGAATCTCTTATACAGAGACAGTACAGTAGGGAGTCATTGAGCAGAGGATCTTTTCCAGACACAACAGAAGGGAGTCATTTAGCAGAATCTCTTATCCAGAGACACTACAGTAGGGAGTCATTTAGCCGTCTCTTATCCAGAGACACTACAGTAGGGAGTCATTGAGCAGAGGATCTCATCCAGACACTACAGTAGGGAGTCATTTAGCAGAGGCTCTTATCCAGACACTACAGTAGGGAGTCATTTAGCAGAGGCTCTTATCCAGAGACACTACAGTGGGAGTCATTTAGCAGAATCTCTTATACAGAGACAGTACAGTAGGGAGTCATTTAGCAGAGTATCTTATCCAGAGACACTACAGTAGGGAGTCATTTAGCAGAATCTCTTATCCAGAGACACTACAGTAGGGAGTCATTTAGCAGAATCTCTTATCCAGAGACACTACACTAGGGAGTCATTTAGCAGAGGCTCTTATTCAGAGACACTACAATAGGGAGTCATTTAGCAGAATCTCTTATCCAGAGACACTACAGTAGGGAGTCATTTAGCAGAATCTCTTATCCAGAGACACTACAGTAGGGAGTCATTTAGCAGTATCTTATCCAAAGACACTACAGTAGGGAGTCATTTAGCAGAGGCTTTTATCCAGACACTACAGTAGGGAGTCATTTAGCAGAGGCTCTTATCCAGAGACACTACAGTGGGGAGTCATTTAGCAGAATCTTTTATACAGAGACAGTACAGTAGGGAGTCATTGAGCAGAGGATCTTTTCCAGACACAACAGAAGGGAGTCATTTAGCAGAGGCTCTTATCCAGACACTACAGTAGGGAGTCATTTAGCAGAGGCTCTTATCCAGAGGCACTACAGTGGGGAGTCATTTAGCAGAATCTCTTATACAGAGACAGTACAGTAGGGAGTCATTGAGCAGAGGATCTTTTCCAGACACAACAGAAGGGAGTCATTTAGCAGAATCTCTTATCCAGAGACACTACAGTAGGGAGTCATTTAGCCGTCTCTTATCCAGAGACACTACAGTAGGGAGTCATTGAGCAGAGGATCTCATCCAGACACTACAGTAGGGAGTCATTTAGCAGAGGCTCTTATCCAGAGACACTACAGTAGGGAGTCATTTAGCAGAATCTCTTATCCAGAGACACTACAGTAGGGAGTCATTTAGCAGAATCTCTTATCCAGAGACACTACACTAGGGAGTCATTTAGCAGAGGCTCTTATTCAGAGACACTACAATAGGGAGTCATTTAGCAGAATCTCTTATCCAGAGACACTACAGTAGGGAGTCATTTAGCAGAATCTCTTATCCAGAGACACTACAGTAGGGAGTCATTTAGCAGTATCTTATCCAGAGACACTACAGTAGAGTCATTGAGCAGAGGATCTTTTCCAGACACAACAGAAGGGAGTCATTTAGCAGTCTCTTATCCAGAGACACTACAGTAGGGGGTCATTTAGCAGTCTCTTATCCAGAGACACTACAGTAGGGAGTCATTTAGCAGAGGCTTTTATCCAGACACTACAGTAGGGAGTCATTTAGCAGAATCTCTTATCCAGAGACACTACAGTAGGGAGTCATTTAGCCGTCTCTTATCCAGAGACACTACAGTAGGGAGTCATTGAGCAGAGGATCTCATCCAGACACTACAGTAGGGAGTCATTTAGCAGAGGCTCTTATCCAGACACTACAATAGGGAGTCATTTAGCAGAGGCTCTTATCCAGAGACACTACAGTGGGGAGTCATTTAGCAGAATCTCTTATACAGAGACAGTACAGTAGGGAGTCATTTAGCAGAGTATCTTATCCAGAGACACTACAGTAGGGAGTCATTTAGCAGAATCTCTTATCCAGAGACACTACAGTAGGGAGTCATTTAGCAGTATCTTATCCAGAGACACTACAGTAGGGAGTCATTGAGCAGAGGATCTTTTCCAGACACAACAGAAGGGAGTCATTTAGCAGTCTCTTATCCAGAGACAGTACAGTAGGGGTCATTTAGCAGTCTCTTATCCAGAGACACTACAGTAGGGTGTCATTTAGCAGTCTCTTATCCAGAGACACTACAGTAGGGAGTCATTTAGCAGAATCTCTTATTCAGAGACGCTACAGTAGGGAGTCATTTAGCAGAATCTCTTATCCAGAAACAGTACAGTAGAAAGTCATTGTGCAGAGGATCTTTTCCAGACACAACGGAAGGGAGTCATTTAGCAGTCTCTTATCCAGAGACACTACAGTAGGGAGTCATTTAGCAGTCTCTTATCCAGAGACACTACAGTAGGGAGTCATTTAGCAGTCTCTTATCCAGAGACACTACAGTAGGGAGTCATTTAGCAGTCTCTTATCCAGAGACACTACAGTAGGGAGTTATTGAGCAGAGGATCCCATCCAGACACTACAATAGGGAGTCATTTAGCAGAATCTCTTATCCAGAGTCACTACAGTAGGGAGTTATTGAGCAGAGGATCCCATCCAGACACTACAATAGGGAGTCATTTAGCAGAATCTCTTATCCAGAGTCACTACAGTAGGGAGTCATTTAGCAGAGGCTCTTATCCAGACACTACAGTAGGGAGTCATTTAGCAGAGGCTCTTATCCAGAGACACTACAGTGGGGAGTCATTTAGCATAATCTCTTATACAGAGACACTACAGTAGGGAGTCATTTAGCAGAGTCTCTTATCCAGAGACACTACAGTAGGTAGTCATTTAGCAGAGGCTCTTATCCAGACACTACAGTAGGGAGTCATTTAGCAGAGGCTCTTATCCAGAGACACTACAGTGGGGAGTCATTTAGCAGAATCTCTTATACAGAGACAGTACAGTAGGGAGTCATTGAGCAGAGGATCTTTTCCAGACACAACAGAAGGGAGTCATTTAGCAGAATCTCTTATCCAGAGACACTACAGTAGGGAGTCATTTAGCCGTCTCTTATCCAGAGACACTACAGTAGGGAGTCATTGAGCAGAGAATCTCATCCAGACACTACAGTAGGGAGTCATTTAGCAGAGGCTCTTATCCAGACACTACAGTAGGGAGTCATTTAGCAGAGGCTCTTATCCAGAGACACTACAGTGGGGAGTCATTTAGCAGAATCTCTTATACAGAGACAGTACAGTAGGGAGTCATTTAGCAGAGTATCTTATCCAGAGACACTACAGTAGGGAGTCATTTAGCAGAATCTCTTATCCAGAGACACTACAGTAGGGAGTCATTTAGCAGAATCTCTTATCCAGAGACACTACACTAGGGAGTCATTTAGCAGAGGCTCTTATTCAGAGACACTACAATAGGGAGTCATTTAGCAGAATCTCTTATCCAGAGACACTACAGTAGGGAGTCATTTAGCAGAATCTCTTATCCAGAGACACTACAGTAGGGAGTCATTTAGCAGTATCTTATCCAAAGACACTACAGTAGGGAGTCATTTAGCAGAGGCTTTTATCCAGACACTACAGTAGGGAGTCATTTAGCAGAGGCTCTTATCCAGAGACACTACAGTGGGGAGTCATTTAGCAGAATCTTTTATACAGAGACAGTACAGTAGGGAGTCATTGAGCAGAGGATCTTTTCCAGACACAACAGAAGGGAGTCATTTAGCAGAGAGACTCTTATCCAGACACTACAGTAGGGAGTCATTTAGCAGAGCTCTTATCCAGAGGCACTACAGTAGGGTCATTTAGCAGAGTCATTTTAGAGACAGAATCTCTTATCCAGAGACACTACAGTAGGAGTCATTTAGCAGAATCTCTTATCCAGACACAACAGAAGGGAGTCATTTAGCAGTCTCTTATCCAGAGACACTACAGTAGGGAGTCATTTAGCAGAATCTCTTTTATCCAGAGACACTACAGTAGGGAGTCATTTGAGCAGAGGATCTTTATCCAGACACTACAGTAGGGAGTCATTTAGCAGAGTCTTATTAGAGACACTACAGAGGGAGTCTCTTATCCAGAGACACTACAGT
>NW_025752756.1:0-5000 GCF_021184085.1 Oncorhynchus gorbuscha
GAAGGGAGAAGTACCTATTCCAGTGGAATATCTACCATGTCCAAGCAAGAGCAAGGGTTTGGGAATGAAGGGAGAAGTACCTATTCCAGTGGAATATCTACCATGTCCAAGCAAGAGCGAGGGTTTGGGAATGAAGGGAGAAGTACCTATTCCAGTGGAATATCTACCATGTCCAAGCAAGAGCAAGGGTTTGGGAATGAAGGGAGAAGTACCTATTCCAGTGGAATATCTACCATGTCCAAGCAAGAGCGAGGGTTTGGGAATGAAGGGAGAAGTACCTATTCCAGTGGAATATCTACCATGTCCAAGCAAGAGCGAGGGTTTGGGAATGAAGGGAGAAGTACCTATTCCAGTGAAATATCTACCATGTCCAAGCAAGAGCGAGGGTTTGGGAATGAAGGGAGAAGTACCTATTCCAGTGGAATATCTATCATGTCCAAGCAAGAGCGAGGGTTTGGGAATGAAGGGAGAAGTACCTATTCCAGTGGAATATCTACCATGTCCAAGCAAGAGCAAGGGTTTGGGATTGAAGGGAGAATTACCTATTCCAGTGGAATATCTACCATGTCCAAGCAAGAGCAAGGGTTTGGGAATGAAGGGAGAAGTACCTATTCCAGTGGAATATCTACCATGTCCAAGCAAGAGCAAGGGTTTGGGAATGAAGGGAGAAGAACCTATTCCAGTGGAATATCTACCATGTCCAAGCAAGAGCAAGGGTTTGGGAATGAAGGGAGAAGTACCTATTCCAGTGGAATATCTACCATGTCCAAGCAAGAGCAAGGGTTTGGGAATGAAGGGAGAAGTACCTATTCCAGTGGAATATCTACCATGTCCAAGCAAGAGCAAGGGTTTGGGAATGAAGGGAGAAGTACCTATTCCAGTGGAATATCTACCATGTCCAAGCAAGAGCGAGGGTTTGGGAATGAAGGGAGAAACCAAGGATGTGTAGAGGACAACCATGGTGAAGATGTAGAGGATAAAAGATGGATAGCTACCATGACTATCGACTACTGCAGTGCTCTGGCCCGCTGTAGTTGATCTGGTTTTGATCGAGAGGGAAGAGATGCAGAGAGAGATTGAGGACCTACGGAACAAAGTAGAGCATTTGACTGGGGGAAAAGCCTATTTTTGGCTGCAGTGATTTGTGAAATCAGATCCAGGCTCCCTACAAGGTGGGTAAACCTAGCCCTGCTTAGCATTGTTACATCACAAACGTCACACTGTTTGCCCTCTGCCACCATATTCCATAGCTACCTTCATTTCTGTCTTAGATTTATGATACTACATTTTATGTTACATAACCCCTATCAATGTTTTTTCCCATGTAGATTTGCCTCATATGGACCGCCTGATGGCCTTTTGTTCTCTCATCGAACCGTCAAATGCCAATATTGTCCGTGTCACACGAGCAAGGAGAGCCAAGCTGAGGAATAGTGAGGTGACACTTCCCGAGGAATAAGTAGGTGACACTTCCGAGAATAAGTAATACCGAGAAACAAGTAGGTGACACTTCCGAGGAATAAGTAGGTGACACTTCCGAGGAATAAGTAGGTGACACTTCCGAGGAATAAGTAGGTGACACTTCCGAGGAATAAGTAGGTGACACTTCCGAGGAATAAGTAGGTGACACGGTAACCACTCAGTACGTTCTCCCGGTTCTGATTAACTGTATTGTCTTACCAATGTTACTTTTCACTTTAGCTAAAATCTAACTGCAAATATCTGTTAGTGATTTGTGCATTTGTCCTACAGAGACATTCTGAATGATCTGTTCCTCTTCCACCATGTCCTTGTCCTTGGGGTCAGCTGAGTAGACATCACTGACCGATTTGGCATCCATCACTGGACAGTAAGCGGGAGGGTTGTCACATGGGCCCAACTGCCATTGGGCCTGCTGGGGTCTGTCTCTGCATGGATGTCTTCGAAGATGTCAAGGCTGTGTTGCCAAAGGAGTTCAGTAAGTATCCAGACACCCAAGTCATCACTGACTGTACTGGAGTTGAGATGCCAGCAGCCAGCCAGTCTCCCCTCCCACACTCTCATTACAGGTCCCACTGCACCTTGAAAGGGATGGGATGGTCCCGCGTGGGAGAAGTTATTTGTCTGTCAGAATTGAATGCTGGCTCCATCGCTTACAAAGAGCTATTCAAACAATCGGGACTGAAGACATGGCAGTGATGGCAGACAAGGGGTTCCTCATTGATGACTGTGTGCCAGGCAAGTGTGTTTACCACCCTTTCTGTCTAAATAGAGTCAAGATATTGCTCATCTAGAATCCACATTGAGAGATTAATTGTGTCGCGTTGTGATTGGAGGCTGCTGGTAAGACAGGAGGCTCCCCACCTGTACCTTTCCAAAGTGGGAGTCGACTAAAAGCTTTTCAGCAGACCTCCCCATGCTGCAGACTGATCAATGGCTTGACATAGGGACACAGCTCTTCTATCTGGAGAACTGAGAGGTCGGGTAGCGGACCGAAGAAGGCGTTGTGGAGGTACTTCTGTAAAGCAAAGCAGCTGCTGCTGTGGTTAGACAATCTAAACACTTGAAAACACCTGATAATCAATATATGTATATAGTCAAAGTGTAATAGGATATGACCAGTTACTACCTACTATACTGGCTACTATACTGTCTACTGGGGAATACTACCTACTATACTGGCTACTAGGGAATACTACCTACTATACTACCTACTTTACTGGCTACTAGGGAATACTACCTACTATACTGGCTACTAGGGAATACTACCTACTATACTACCTACTTTACTGGCTACTAGGGAATACTACCTACTATACTACCTACTTTACTGGCTACTAGGGAATACTACCTACTATACTGGCTACTAGGGAATACTACCTAGTATACTACCTACTTTACTGGCTACTAGGGAATTCTACCTAGTATACTGGCTACTAGGTAATACTCACCTAATCCCTCCTTCTGCCATGCACTTTCCGTTGGCTTGGTGATGGTCATGTTGCCTATGGGTCCAGGGCTCAGACCCTGTAAAAAGACAGTACATGGTCACTATTCTAAATGTAATCATGAGACGATTTAAGTGTTCATGAAATAATTGCTTAGCATTATGATGTGATTACAACACTATGGGGTTGATATGTGGTATAGCTATTAAAACACGCCTTGGCTTGTGCCACTGCTGCTCGGCCTCTGTGCAGCTGTTCACAGGTGGGACGACTGGTGTTCCCATCTGGGAATAATGTGCAGACTGGAATAGTAATGCAGCTGTGTGGTTGAGTAATGCAGTGTCAGCAACACAATGCAGTGTCAGCAACACAATGCAGTGTCAGCAACACAATGCAGTGTCAGCAACACAGTGCAGTGTCAGCAACACAATGCAGTGTCAGCAACACAATGCAGTGTCAGCAACACAATGCAGTGTCAGCAACACAATGCAGTGTCAGCAACACAATGCAGTGTCAGCAACACAATGCAGTGTCAGCAACACAATGCAGTGTCAGCAACACAATGCAGTGTCAGCAACACAATGCAGTGTCAGCAACACAATGCAGTGTCAGCAACACAGTGATGCAGTGTCAGCAACACAATGCAGTGTCAGCAACACAGTGATGCAGTGTCAGCAACACAATGCAGTGTCAGCAACACAATGCAGTGTCAGCAACACAGTGCAGTGTCAGCAACACAGTGCAGTGTCAGCAACACAGTGCAGTGTCAGCAACACAGTGCAGTGTCAGCAACACAATGCAGTGTCAGCAACACAATGCAGTGTCAGCAACACAATGCAGTGTCAGCAACACAGTGATGCAGTGTCAGCAACACAATGCAGTGTCAGCAACACAGTGCAGTGTCAGCAACACAGTGCAGTGTCAGCAACACAGTGCAGTGTCAGCAACACAGTGATGCAGTGTCAGCAACACAATGCAGTGTCAGCAACACAGTGCAGTGTCAGCAACACAGTGCAGTGTCAGCAACACAGTGCAGTGTCAGCAACACAAGGCAGTGTCAGCAACACAATGCAGTGTCAGCAACACAATGCTGTGTCAAAGCAACACAGTGATGTTGAAGTCATTGTTACTGGCTCAGAGGGCTACAGGACAACATACGTGGTGGTTTATATGTTGAATGACCATAAAATCACTCAACATGTGTCAAGACCATCAAACAGAAGTGTCTGACGCAACATGAAACAGCCACTGGGGACTAATTTTAGCAGCAATAGAGTTTAAACTGTTCTATTATGGGTATATGCCCTTATTTAAATGTAATCTGATGTGTCCAACATAACAGAGTTTACAGAAACAATAAGGAAGACGACTAAATAATTACTACCCAAGAACGGTTTCCCAGGACATGGGTTAAGTCTAGTCTGAGACTAGCAATGCCTCCTAATGCAGCTCTCCATTCACAGGAACTGTGTATTCCCTGACTAGGCTTCATCTCTGACTGTGTAACCGGCATGTAGTGTGTCAATCCTACAATGTGATTTTCTGGATTTTTTTCTCATTTTGTCTGTCATAGTTGAAGTGTACCTATGATGAAAATTACAGGCCTCTCTCATCTTTTTAAGTGGGAGAACTTGCACAATTGGTGGCTGACTAAATACTTTTTGTCCCACTGTATGTGCTGCTAGCCTTCTAGTCTTGAAAGTATTGAAAAAATATGTTAATACCCAGACCCTGCCTTGAGCTGGTCGTCCAACCAAAGTTAGCCACCGGGCAAGAAGGACCTTGGTCAAGGAGGTGACCGAGAAGCCAATGACAACTCTGACAGAACTACAGAGTTCCTTGGCTGAGATGGGAGAACCTTCCAGAAGGGTAACAAGCTCTACAGCGCTTCACCAAAGCTTTATGGGAGAGTGGCCGGATGGAAGCCAGTCCTGAGCAAAGCTACATGAAGCCTGGAGTTTGAGAAAAGACATGTGAAAGACTCTGAAAGTGTAAAAGATTATCAGGTTTGATGAGATGTATATGATGTATATGTTGAAGAGTGTTGGGCTCAAGCTGCATCCCCTCTCCTTC
>NW_025752756.1:7500-11962 GCF_021184085.1 Oncorhynchus gorbuscha
AATGTTGCTATCACTGGCAGGAACCCAGGCAGCAAACACATATCATATGGTTCCAGAGAATTCAGGCTGGCAAGGATTGTGAAGTGAATTTCACGCTGCTCACAACGAGGCTCAGACCAGTACCTCTGAACGTCGCCTGAAGCATCTGATCAGTTGTCACCACTCGAAAAGCTAACGATACGAGATAGAAGTGATACAACTTCAGGCTACGTCCCCATGTGCAACACACACACAAACACACAAGCATATAAACACAAAGTAGTGCACCAGGAGAATTTGAGAGAGGGAGCAGAGAGGAGAGGAGAGGAGGGAGAGGAAGGGAGGAAGGGAAGGAAGAGGAGAGGAGAGGAGGGAAGGAGAGGAGAGAGAAGGAAGGAAGGAGAGGAGAGGAAGGAGGAGGGAAGGAAGGAAGGGAAGGAAGGAAAGAGAAGGAAGAGAAGGAAGGAAGGAGGAGGAGAGGAAAGAGGAAGGAGGAAGGAGAGGAAGGAAGAAGTGCAAGGGAGGAAGGAAAGCCAAGGAAGGAAGGAAGGAGAGAGGAGCAGGGAGGAGAGGAAGGAGGAAGGGAAGAAGAGAAGAAGGAAGAAGAGAAGGAAGAAGAAGGAAGGAAGGAAGGAAGGAAGGAAGGAGAAGAGAGAAGGAGGAGAAGAAAGAGAAGGAAGGAAGAGGAAGGAAAGGAAGGAAGGAGAAGAAGAGGAAGGAAGACAGGAGAGAAAGGAAGGAGAGAGAGGAAAAAAGAGAGAGGAAGGAGAGGAAGGAAGGAAAGAAGGAGAGGAGAGGAAGGAAGAGAGGAGGAAGAGAAGAAGAAGCTGAAGAGGAAGGAAGGAGGAAGGAGAGGAGAGAGGAAGAAGGAAGGAAGAGAGGAAGGCGAGGAAGAAGGAAGGAAGGAGAGGAAGGAAGGAAGGAGGAAGGAAGGAGAAGAGAGAGGAGCAAGGGAGGAACGGAAGGAGGAGAAAGGAGGAAGAGAACGAGGAAGGAAGGAGAGAAGAGAAGGAAGAGAGGAAGAACAGGAGAAGGAGAGAGAAGAGAAGGAGAGAGGAAGGGAAGGAAGGAGAGGAGGAGAGGAAGAAGAAGGAAGGAAGGAAGAGAAGAGAGGGAGGAACGAGAGGGAAGAGAAGGAGGAGAGGAGAGGAGAGAAAGGGAGAGGAGGGAGAGGAGCAGGAGAGGAGAGAGGAGAGGAGAGGGGAGGAAAGGAGGAGAGGAAGGGGACAGGAGAGGAGAGGAGCAGGAGAGGAAGGAAGGAGGGAGGAGGAGAGCAGGGAGGAAGAGAGGAGGAAGGAGAGGAGAGGAAGGGAGGGAGAGGAGAAGGAGGAGAGGAGAGGAGAGGAGAGGAGAGGAGAGACGAGGGAGGGAGAGGAGAGGAGAGGAGAGCCAGAGAGAGGAGAGGAGGAAGGAGAGGAGCAGGGAGGAAGGAGAGAGGCTGAGGAGGAAGGAGAGAGGGGGAGAGGAGGAAGGGAGCAGGGAGAGGAAGGAGAGGAGGGAAGAGAGGAGAGAGAGACAGAGCAGGGAGGAAGGAGAGGAAGGAGAGCAGGGAGGAAGGAGAGGAAGGGAGGGAGAAGGAGAAGGAGGAAGGAAGAGCAGGGAAGAGGAGAGAAGGAGGAAGGAAGAGCAGGGAGAAGAGAAGAGAGGAGGAGGGAGAGGAAGAAGGAGAGGAAGGAGGGAGGAAGGAGGGGAGCAGAGAGGAAGAGAGGAAGAGAGGAGAGCAGGAAGGAGGAAGCAGGGAGGAGAGGGAGAGGAGAGGAAACAGGAGAGGAGAGGACAGGGAGGAGAAGGCAGGAGGAGAGAGGAGAGGAGGAAGAGAGGAGCGAGGAGAAGGAGAGGAGAGCAGGGAGGAGGAAGGAGCAGGGAGAGCAGGGAGGAGCAGGGAGGAAGGAGAGGGAGCAGGGAGAGAAGAGAGGGAGCAGGGAGGAAGGAGAGCAGGGAGGAAGGAGGGGAGCAGGGAGGATAAGGAGAGAGGGGAGAGGAGAGGAAGGGAGAGGGAGGAAGGAGAGGGAGCAGGGGAGGAGAGGAGAAGGGAGGAGAGGAGAGGGAAGGAGAGGAGAGGAGCAGGGAGGAGAGGAGAGGGGAGCAGGGAGGAAGGAGAGAGGGAGCAGGAGGAGGAAGAGCAGGAGGAAGGAGAGCAGGGAGGAAGAAGAGCAGGGAGGGAAGCGAGGGAGAGAAGGAAGGAAGGAGAAGGAAGGAGAGAGGGGGAGAGGAGCAGGGAGGAAGGAGAGCAGGGAGGAGGAGGGAGGAGGAGGGAGAGGGAGGAAGGAGGAGAGGAGAGAGGGAGGAAGAAGAGCAGGGAGGAAGGAGAGGAGGAAGGAGGGAGAGCAGGGAGGAAGGAGAGAGGAGAGGAGAGCAAGGGAGGAGAAGGAGAGGGAGCAGGGAGGAGGAGGAGAGGAGAGGAGAGGCGAGAGGAGAGGAGAGGAGGAAGGAGAGGCGAGGGAGAGGAGGGAGGAGGGGAGCAGGAGGAGGGAGAAGGAGAGCAGGGGAGAAGCAGAGGAGAGGAGAAGGAAGAGGAAGACAGGGAGGGACAGGGAGAGAGGAGAGGCGAGGAAGGAGAGGAGAGAAGGAGAGGGAGAGGAGCAGAGGAGGAGAGGAGGAAGGGGAGAGGGAGAGGAGAGGAGGAGGAGGAGAGGGGAGCAGGAGAGGAGAAGGAGAAGGAGACTAGGGAGGAATGGAGGAGAAGGAGCAGGAAAAAGAGAGCAGGAAGACAAGGGAGGGAAGGAAGAGCAAGGGAGAGAAGGAAGAGGAGGAGCGGGAGAGGAGAGGAGGAGGAGGGGAGGAGGAGAGGGAGAGAGAGGAGAGAGCAGGAGGAGAGAGGAGGAGGAGGGGAGGGAGGAAGGAGAGGAGAGGAGCAGGAGAGAGAGGAGGAAGGGTGCAGGGAGGAAGGAGGACAGGGAGGGAGATAGAGGAGCAGAGGGAGGCAGAGAGAGAGAGAGGAGAGGGAGAGCAGGGAGAAGAGGGAGAGGGGAGGAGGAGCAGGAGAGGAGAGGGATGAGGAGAGAGGAAGGGAGAGGAGAGGAAGGAGGAAGGAAGGCAGGGAGAAGGAGAAGGAAGCAGGGAGAAGCGGGGAGAGGAGAGGAAAGGAGAGGGAGAGGAGCAGGGAGGAGAGAAAGAGCAGGGTGGGGAGGAGAGGGAGAGGAGAGAGGAGAGGAGGAGAGAGGAGGAGAGGAGAGGGAGGAAGGGAGAGGAGAGGAGAGGAGAGGAGAGGGAGAGAGGAGAGGATCGAGCGAGGAAGAAAGAGCATGGAGAGAAAAGGAGAGGGAGGGAGGAAGAGAGAGAGAGAGGGGAGGAGAGGGAGGAGAGGGAGGAAGGAGAGGAGAGAGGAGAGGAGAGGGAACAAAGGGGAGGAGGGAGAGGAGCATAGAGGAAGGAGAGGAGAGGGAGAGGGAAGGAGAGGAGGAGAGGAAGGACCAGAGGGAGGGAGGGAGAGGGGGAGCAGGGAGGAGGAAGGGAGAGGAGAGGGAGAGGAGAGGGAGGAGGAGGAGGAGGGAGAGGAGGAGGGAGAGGAAGGAAGGAGAAGGGAGAAGGAGAAGGAAGGGAAGGAAGCAGAGGAGAGGAAGGAGGAGACGGGGAGAAGCAGAGAGGAGAGGAGGGAGGAGAGGAGAGAGAGAGCAGGGACGGGAGAAGAACAGGATGAGAGGAGAAGGAGAGGGAGGAAGGGAGAGGAGAGGAGAGGAGAAGGAGAAGGAGAAGGAGAGAAAGGAAGAAGGGAGAGAGGAGAAGGAAGAGAGAGAGAGAACCGGACAGAGGAGAGGAGAGGAAGGAGGAGAAGGAAGGAGAAGGAGAAGGAAGGAAGGAGAGGAAGGGAGAGGAGAGAGAAGCAGAAGCGGAGGGAGGGCAGAAGGAGGAGAGGAGGAGGAAGGAGCAGGGCAGGAGGAGAACAGGGATGAGAAGGAGGGAGAAGCAGAGGACAGAAGCCAGAGAAGGCAGAAGGGAAGAAGGAAGAAGGAAGAAGGGAGAAGGAGAAGGAGAGGAGAGGAGAAGGAAGAAGGAAGGAAGA
The DNA here is from genome assembly GCF_021184085.1 of Oncorhynchus gorbuscha. Classification (NCBI taxonomy): domain Eukaryota; kingdom Metazoa; phylum Chordata; class Actinopteri; order Salmoniformes; family Salmonidae; genus Oncorhynchus; species Oncorhynchus gorbuscha. Next base: position 11,483 of record NW_025752756.1, read on the forward strand.
GAGTCTAGGGATAGGGGAGAGGACGAAGGGAGGAACAGAGGGGAGGAGGGAGGAGGGAGAGAGGAGAGAGGAGAGGAGAGGGAAGAAAAGGAGAGGGAGAGGAGGACCGAACGGAGAAAGGAGAGGGAGAGAGGAAGGAGGAGAGGAGAAGAGAACGGAACGAAGGAGAAGGAAGAAGGAGAGGGAGGGAGGAGGAGACAAGGGAGAGACGGAGAAGAGAAGAGAAAAAGAAGAAAGAGAAAGGAAGCAGGAAGAGAACGCAAACCAGGGTGAGGAGAGGAGAAGCAGAGGAGAAGGAAGGGAGAGAAGGGAGGAAGGGAGAAGGAAGGAGGAGAAGGAAGGAGAGGGAAGAGGGATCAGACGGAGAGAAGAGGATGGAGGAAGGAGCGAGCAGGAGGAAGGGAAGAGAGGAGAGGGAGGAGAGGGGAGGAGGAGAGGAGGGAGGAACGGGGAGAGGAGAGGGAGAGGAGGAGAGGAACA
>NW_025752757.1:0-11961 GCF_021184085.1 Oncorhynchus gorbuscha
TGGTGGGGCAGTGTGGTTGGGCACTGGGCAGGAGGCAGGGCAGTGGGGCAGGGAGCTGGGGTTGGGTGGTGGGGCAGTGTGGTTGGGCACTGGGCAGGAGGCAGGGCAGTGGGGCAGGGAACTGGGGTTGGGGGGCTTGAATAAAAACTTGATAGTGTGGTTGGATGAGTGTGTGTGTGTATGTTTGTTACAGATAGGTAGGAGGGGGACAGTAAAACAGCCAGTTGATCTCTTCAGGCTTTAGACACAAACATAACAAAGTCATATACTTCCAGTAGTTTTTAAAACATTTTGAGAGAAGGAGAGGGAGAGCAGAGTGCTAACTCACAAGCTTCAAATAAAACTTTACTGAACATAGTTTGGCAGTGTGAACATGCCAAGGTGTGTCTCTAACTAATCCCAGCCTTTTTATTAGAGAGAGAGAGAAGAGATAGAGAGGGGGGAGGCAGAAAGAGAGACAGATATAGAGAATGAGAGAGAGAGACAGAGAAACAGGGAGAGAGAGAGAGAGAAACAGATACAGAGAGAGAAAGAGAACGAGAGAGGGAGAGAGAGACAGAGAGAGACAGAGAGAGAGAGAGAAGAGAGAGAGAGAGAGAGAGAGACAGAGAAACAGGGAGAGAGAGAAACAAGATACAGAGAGAGAGAGAGAGAAAGAGAGAGGGAGAGAGAGACAGAGAGAGAGAGAGAGAGAGAGAGAGAGAGAGAGAGAGAGAGAGAGAGAGAGAGAGAGAGAGACAGAGAAACAGGGAGAGAGAGAGAGAAACAGATACAGAGAGAGAAAGAGAACGAGAGAGGGAGAGAGAGACAGAGAGAAACAGGAGAGGAGAGAGAGATAAACAGATACAGAGAGAGAAGAGAACGAGAGAGGGAGAGAGAGGCAGAGAGACAGAGAGAGAGAGAGAGAGAGAGAGAGAGAGAAGAGAGACAGAGAGAGGACAGAGAGAGAGAGAGAGCAGAGAGGGAGAGAGAGGCGAGAGAGAGGACAGAGAGAGAGAGAGACAGAGAGAGGGAGAGAGAGAGGCAGAGGGCAGAAGCAGAGGGAGAGAGAGAGACAGAGAGAGACAGAGAGGGCAGAGAGAGACAGAGAGAGAGAGAGAGAGAGAGAGAGAGAGAGAGAGAGAGAGAGGTTCATCGTGTGGCTCTGTGGTTTGACACCATTCACACTATTAGACTCCTCTTCTCAGGGTCTCTGTGTGTGTGTGTGTGTGTGTGTGTGTGTGTGTGTGTGTGTGTGTGTGTGTGTGTATGTGTGTGTGTGTGTGTGTGTGTGTGTGTGTGTGTGTGTGTGTGTGTGTGTGTGTGTGTGTGTGTGTGTGTGTGTGTGTGTGTGTGTGTGTGTGTGTGTGTGTGCGCGTCAAAGTTCTACGATGGACGTAGATCCTTCCCATGCTCTCTGATTCCACAACCCTAAATAAAATATCTACTTATCTCAACATCAACAGTGTGTCTGAATAATGTTTCAGATTAGAGGACAAATGAATCTCAGACAAGGGAGCATCATGCTGTATAGCTGGCAGTAGAGGCACAGAGCAAACTAGTGATGTGCAGCATCATGCTGTGTAGCTGGCAGTAGAGGCACAGAGCAAACTAGTGACGTGCAGCATCATGCTGTATAGCTGGCAGTAGAAGCACAGAGCAAACTAGTGACGTGCAGCATCATGCTGTATAGCTGGCAGTAGAACCACAGAGCAAACTAGTGACGTGCAGCATCATGCTGTATAGCTGGCAGTAGAGGCACAGAGCAAACTAGTGGACGTGCAGCATCATGCTGTATAGCTGGCAGTAGAGGCACAGAGCAAACTAGTGATGTGCAGCATCATGCTGTATAGCTGGCAGTAGAGGCACAGAGCAAACTAGTGATGTGCAGCATCATGCTGTATAGCTGGTAGTAGAAGCACAGAGCAAACTAGTGATGTGCAGCATCATGCTGTATAGCTGGCAGTAGAGGCACAGAGCAAGCTAGTGATGTGCAGCATCATGCTGTATAGCTGTAGCTGGCAGTAGAAGCACAGAGCAAACTAGTGACGTGCAGCATCATGCTGTATAGCTGGCAGTAGAACCACAGAGCAAACTAGTGACGTGCAGCATCATGCTGTATAGCTGGTAGTAGAAGCACAGAGCAAACTAGTGACGTGCAGCATCATGCTGTATAGCTGGTAGTAGAAGCACAGAGCAAGCTAGTGACGTGCAGCATCATGCTGTATAGCTGGTAGTAGAAGCACAGAGCAAACTAGTGACGTGCAGCATCATGCTGTATAGCTGGCAGTAGAAGCACAGAGCAACTGTACGTGCAGCATCATGCTGTATAGCTGGCAGTAGAAGCACAGAGCAAACTAGTGACGTGCAGCATCATGCTGTATAGCTGGTAGTAGAAGCACAGAGCAAACTAGTGACGTGCAGCATCATGCTGTATAGCTGGCAGTAGAGGCACAGAGCAAACTAGTGACGTGCAGCATCATGCTGTATAGCTGGCAGTAGAAGCACAGAGCAAACTAGTGACGTGCAGCATCATGCTGTATAGCTGGCAGTAGAGGCACAGAGCAAACTAGTGACGTGCAGCATCATGCTGTATAGCTGGCAGTAGAGGCACAGAGCAAACTAGTGACGTGCAGCATCATGCTGTGTAGCTGGCAGTAGAGGCACAGAGCAAACTAGTGATGTGCAGCATCATGCTGTATAGCTGGCAGTAGAGGCACAGAGCAAACTAGTGACGTGCAGCATCATGCTGTATAGCTGGCAGTAGAGGCACAGAGCAAACTAGTGACGTGCAGCATCATGCTGTATAGCTGGCAGTAGAGGCACAGAGCAAACTAGTGATGTGCAGCATCATGCTGTGGGCTGGCAAATGTAGAGGCATCTAGAGCAAAGTTAGTGATTCATGCAGCATCATGCTGTGAAAATGTAATACTTGTGTATTAACAACAGCAAACTATCACAGAGCATCGCCCTAATCTAATCCAATCTAATCCTCCCTAATGCCTAATCTAATCTAATCCTAAGTTAATCCTCTTTATGGAGAGCATCTCCCTAATCATTTTAATAAATTTTTATGAAAATGTAATCTCCTAATCCTAACACAATCATCTTTATCACAGAGCATGCCCTAATCCTAATCCTAATCCTCTTTATAGGAGAGCATCTCCCTAATCCTAACACTAATCCTCTTTATAGGAGAGCATCTCCCTAATCCTAACCCTAACCCTAATCATCTTTATCACAGAGCATCGCCCTAATCCTAATCCTAATCATCTTTATAGGAGAGCATCTCCCTAATCCTAACACTAATCCTCTTTATAGGAGAGCATCTCCCTAATCCTAACCCTAACACTAATCATCTTTATCACAGAGCATCGCCCTAATCCTAACCCTAATCATCTTTATCGGAGAGCGTCACCCTAATCCTAACCCTAATCATCTTTATCACAGAGCATCGCCCTAATCCTAACCCTAATCATCTTTATCGGAGAGCGTCACCCTAATCCTAACACTAATCCTCTTTATCACAGAGCATGCCCTAATCCTAAAACCCTAATCATCTTTATCGGAGAGCGTCACCCATGCACTAATCCTCTTTATAGAGCATCGCCCTAATCCTAACACTAATCATCTGGCAGTAATCCTAACCTAATCATCTTTATCGGAGAGCAACCCTAATCCTAACACTAATCTCTTTATCACAGAGCATCGCCCCAATCCTAACACTAATCATCTTTATCACAGAGGCCCTAAACACTAATCATCTTTATCACAGAGCATCGCCTAATAACACTAATCCTCTTTATCACAGAGCATCGCCTAATCCTAACCCTAATCATCTTTATCACAGAGCATCGCCCCTAATCCTAATCCTAATCCTCTTTATAGGAGAGCATCTCCCTAATCCTATTCTAATCCTCTTTATCACAGAGCATCGCCCTAATCCTAATCCTCTTTATCACAGAGCATCGCCCAATCCTAACCCTAATCCTCTTTATTAAGAGCATCACCCTAATCCTAACCCTAATCCTCTTATCACAGAGCATCGCCCCTAATCCTAATCCTCTTTATCACAGAGCATCGCCCCTAATCCTAACCCTAATCCTCTTTATTACAGAGCATCGCCCTAATCCTAATCCTCTTTATCACAGAGCATCGTCCTAATCCTAACCCTAATCCTCTTTATTACAGAGCATCGCCCTAATCCTAATCCTAATCCTAATCCTAATCCCTAATCCTAATCCTAATCCTAATCCTAATCCTAATCCTCTTTATAGGAGAGCATCTCCCTAATCCTAACACTAATCCTCTTTATAGGAGAGCATCTCCCTAATCCTAACACTAATCATCTTTATCACAGAGCATCGCCCTAATCCTAATCCTAATCCTCTTTATAGGAGAGCATCTCCCTAATCCTAACACTAATCCTCTTTATAGGAGAGCATCTCCCTAATCCTAACCCTAACCCTAATCATCTTTATCACAGAGCATCGCCCTAATCCTAATCCTAATCATCTTTATAGCATCTCCTAATCTAATCCTCTTTATAGGAGAGCATCTCCCTAATCTAACCCTAACACTAATCCTCTTTATCACAGAGCATCGCCTAATCCTAACCTAATCATCTTTATCGGAGAGCGTCACCTAATCCTAACCTAATCATCTTTATCACAGAGCATCGCCTAATCCTAACCTAATCATCTTTAAGCGTCGCCCTAATCCTAATCTCTTTATCACAGAGCATCGCCTAATCCTAACCCTAATCATCTTTATCGGAGAGCGTCACCCTAATCCTAACACTAATCCTCTTTATCACAGAGCATCGCCCTAATCCTAACACTAATCATCTTTATCACAGAGCATCGCCTAACCTAATCATCTTTATCGGAGAGCGTCACCTAATCCTAACACTAATCCTCTTTATCACAGAGCATCGCCTAATCCTAACACTAATCATCTTTATCACAGAGCATCGCCCTAATCCTAACACTAATCATCTTTATCACAGAGCATCGCCCTAATCCTAACACTAATCCTCTTTATCACAGAGCATCGCCCTAATCCTAACCCTAATCATCTTTATCACAGAGCATCGCCCTAATCCTAATCCTAATCCTCTTTATAGGAGAGCATCTCCCTAATCCTAACCCTAATCCTCTTTATCACAGAGCATCGCCCTAATCCTAATCCTCTTTATCACAGAGCATCGCCCTAATCCTAACCCTAATCTTTATTACAGAGCATCGCCTAATCCTAACCTAATCCTCTTTGTCACAAGCATCGCCTAATCCTAATCCTCTTTATCACAGAGCATCGCCCTAATCCTAACCTAATCCTCTTTATTACAGAGCATCGCCCTAATCCTAATCCTCTTTATCACAGAGCATCGTCCTAATCCTAACCCTAATCCTCTTTATTACAGAGCATCGCCCTAATCCTAACCCTAATCATCTTTATCGGAGAGCGTCACCCTAATCCTAACACTAATCATCTTTATCACAGAGCATCGCCTAATCCTAACACTAATCCTCTTTATCACAGAGCATCCTAATCCTAACCCTAATCATCTTTATCACAGAGAGCCTAATCCTAATCCTAATCCTCTTTATGGGAGGCATCTCCTAATCCTAACCCTAATCCTCTTTATCACAGAGCATCGCCCTAATCCTAATCCTCTTTATCACAGAGCATCGCCCTAATCCTAACCCTAATCCTCTTTATTACAGAGCATCACCCTAATCCTAACCCTAATCCTCTTTATCACAGAGCATCGCCCTAATCCTAATCCTCTTTATCACAGAGCATCGCCCTAATCCTAACCCTAATCCTCTTTATTACAGAGCATCGCCCTAATCCTAATCCTCTTTATCACAGAGCATCGTCCTAATCCTAACCCTAATCCTCTTTATTACAGAGCATCGCCCTAATCCTAATCCTAACCCTAATCTTTATCACAGAGCATCGCCCTAATCCTAATCCTAACCCTAATCTTTATCACAGAGCATCGTCCTAATCCTAATCCTAATCCTCTTTATAGGAGAGCATCTCCCTAATCCTAACCCTAATCCTCTTTATCACAGAGCATCGCCCTAATCCTTACCCTAATCCTCTTTATCGGAGAGCATCGCCCTAATCCTAACCTAATCCTCTTTATTACAGAGCATCACCCTAATCCTAATCCTAACCCTAATCCTCTTTATCACAGAGCATCGCCCCTAATCCTAATCCTCTTTATCACAGGCATCGCCCTAATCCTAACCCTAATCCTCTTTATCACAGAGCATCGCCTAATCCTAACCCTAATCCTCTTTATTACAGAGCATCACCTAATCCTAATCCTAAGCCTAATCCTCTTTATTACAGAGCATCGCCCTAATCCTAATCCTAACCTAATCTTTATTACAGAGCATCGCCTAATCCTAATCCTAATCCTCTTTATCGGAGCGTCGCCCTAATCCCAATCCTCTTTATCACAGAGCATCGCCTTAATCCTAATCCTCTTTATAGGAGAGCATCTCCTAATCCTAATCCTAATCCTCTTTATTACAGAGCATCACCCTAATCCTAATCCTAACCCTAATCCTCTTTATTACAGAGCATCGCCTAATCCTAATCCTAACCCTAATCTTTATTACAGAGCATCGCCTAATCCTAATCCTAACCTAATCCTCTTTATTACAGAGCATCGCCCTAATCCTAATCCTAACCCTAATCTTTATTACAGAGCATCGCCCTAATCCTAATCCTAACCCTAATCTTTATCACAGAGCATCGCCCTAATCCTTAATCCTAACCCTAATCCTTTATCACAGAGCATCGCCCTAATCCTTAATCCTAACCCTAATCTTTATTACAGAGCATCGCCTAATCCTTAATCCTAACCTAATCTTTATCACAGAGCACGCCCTAATCCTTAATCCTAACCCTAATCCTTTATCACAGAGCATCGCGTGTTCAGAGAGGGATCAGAGAGGATGGGCGTCCCAAATGTCACCCTAACCTAATCCTAACCCTAATCCTCTTTATCACAGAGCATCACCCTAATCCTAACCCTAATCCTCTTTATTACAGAGCATCACCCTAATCCTAATCCTAACCTAATCCTCTTTATTACAGAGCATCACCCTAATCCTAATCCTAACCCTAATCCTCTTTATTACAGAGCATCACCCTAATCCTAATCCTAACCCTAATCCTCTTTATTACAGAGCATCGCCTAATCCTAATCCTAACCCTAATCTTTATCACAGAGCATCGCCCTAATCCTTAATCCTAACCCTAATCTTTATCACAGAGCATCGCCTAATCCTTAATCCTAAGCCTAATCTTTATTACAGAGCATGTCACCTAATCCTTAATCCTAACCCTAATCTTTATTCAGAGCATCGCCCTAATCCTTAATCCTAACCCTAATCTTTATCACAGAGCATCGCGTGTTCAGATGGGGATCAGAGGATGGGCGTCCCAAATGTCACCCTAACCCTAATCCTAACCCAAATCCTAACCCAAATCCTAACCATAATCCTAACCCAAATCCTAACCCTAATCCTAACCATAATCCTAACCCAAATCTAACCATAATCCTAACCCAAATCCTAACCATAATCCTAAATCAAATCCTAACCATAATCTAACCCAAATCCTAACCATAATCCTAACCCAAATCCTAACCATAATCCTAACCCAAATCCTAACCCTAATCCTAAACCAAATCCTAACCATAATCCTAACCCTACTGACTGGAGCTCTATGAGGTGTCACGCAGAAGGAATCCTTCCAGGAACAGACTGGTGATCATGGTAACATGGTCTATATTCATGTGATTATCACACTCATTATTGATGTGGTAACCACTTTTTAATCACAACTCATATCTCTCTCTGTTCTACTTCATTATCTCTCTCCTCTCACCCTCTCTCCCCTTTCTCTCTACCTCCCCCTCTCTCTTTCTCTCAGTCAAAATCTCTCACTCTGTCCTCTCTCTCTCTCCCCTTTCTCTCGCTCTACCTCCCCTCTTTCTCTCAGTCAAAATCTCTCACTCTGTCCTCTCTCTCTCTCCCTTTCTCTCGCTCTACCTCCCCCCTCTCTCTTTCTCTCAGTCTATATCTCTCCTCTGTCCTCTCTTTCTCTCTCTCCCCTTTCTTTATCTTTACCTACCCCCTTTCTCTCTCTCTCTCTCTCTCACTCTCTTTCTCTCTACCTCCCTCCACTCTCTCCCTCTGTCCTCCCCCGCTCTCTGTCTCCCGCTCTCTCTACCTCCCCAGCTCACTGTCTCTACCTCCTCCCTCTATCTCTCTCTCTCTCCCTCCCCCCGCCCTCTAACCCCCCCCTCTAATTCCTCCCCCTCTCTCTCTCTCTGTGTTCCCGTGAGTCACTCCTCTTTAAAACTGTTCAGTGTGACTGCAGGCCAAGATTCCACAGTATAAGGAACTGTAAAATCTCACAGAGCGACCGACTGACTGGAATAAAGGAACAAGGCATATTTTCCCTTCTTCTTTTCCTTCTTCTTCTTCTTCTTCTTCTTCTTCTTCTTCTTCTTCTTCTTCTTCTTCTTCTTCTTCTTCTTCTTCTTCTTCTTCTTCTTCTATTATAATACAACAGCCAGTGACCAGAATGCATTGGGACAGCTGATGAGGAGGATATTATTCATAATCAGGGGGTTGTTAAAATAACCCAGGGATGGAAAACAAGCTCCAGAGACCTTGAACAACAGTTAACACAGACAGATCTTTTCAACACACCGTGAATTGACATGAATTAATGAATTATATCCTCATCGCTAAATCACGTTGAATTACAGGCGACTTTTAGAGTGAAAGTAATTCTGACAGCTGCCCACAAAAACCCCACAAAAAAACACATTATTATAAACTTGTTTGTGTGGCTTCCTTCTCTACGTCGACTACACTTCCCTTCTCTGCGTCGACTACACTTCCCTTCTCTACGTCGACTACACTTCCCTTCTCTCGTCGACTACACTTCCCTTCTCTATGTTGACTACTTCCCTTCTCTACGTTGACTACACTTCCCTTCTCTACGTTGACTACACTTCCTTCTCTACGTTGACTACACTTCCCTTCTCTATGTTGACTACACTTCCCTTCTCTGCGTTGACTACACTTCCCTTCTCTACGTTGACTACACTTCCCTTCTCTTCGTTGACTACACTTCCTTCTCTACGTTGACTACACTTCTTCCCTTCTCTACGTTGACTACACTTCCCTTCTCTATGCTGACTACACTTCCCTTCTCTACGTTGACTACACTTCCCTTCTCTGCGTTGACTACACTTCCCTTCTCCACATCATTCTTCCCTTCTCTATGCTGACTACACTTCCCTTCTCTGCGATGGTCTTTATATAACACTTCCCTTCTCTATGTTGACTACACTTCCCTTCTCTCGTTGACTACCTTCCTCTTCTCTATGTTGACTACACTTCCCTTCTCTATGTTGACTACACTTCCCTTCTCTACGTCGACTACACTTCCTTCTCTATGTTGACTACACTTCCCTTCTCTACGTTATTCTACATTCTTCCCTTCTCTATGTTGACTACACTTCCCTTCTCTATGTTTACTACACTTCCCTTCTCTATGTTTACTACACTTCCCTTCTCTACGTTGACGACCACGGTAATTATTGGGGTCAAATAGGTCTCCACTTTATTGGATTGGGGTGATCATTCCTTGGTTCCAAATATTGGGGAAGATGCCAGAGCTGAGGATGATGGTAAGAAGTTTAAATATAGCCAATTGGAATGTGTTTTCTGTGAGATACCATCAACACCACAGTCCTTTTTGGGTTTGAGGGTTTTGTATTTTGTCCTGTAGTTCATTCAAAGGTAATCCAGTGGTTCTGGTCGTCTTTAATAGTTGATTCTAAGCTGTGTATTTGATCATGTATGTTGTTTTTGCTGTTTGTTCTTTGTTATAGAGACAAAAAGATTGGAGAAGTGGTTTGCATACATCTCCATTTTGGATAGATAATTCTACGTGTTGTTGTTTGTTTAGTGTTTCCAATTTTCCCAGAAGTGGTTAGAGTCTATGGATTCTTCAATTGCATTGAGCTGATTTCTGACATGCTGTTCCTTCTTCCGTAGGGTATTTCTGTATTGTTTTAGTGATTCACCCATAATGAAGGCGTAGACTCCAGGGTTTCCTCCTCTCCTGTCTCTCTCTCTCTTCTTTTCTCTCCCATCTCCTGTCTCTCTCTCTCCCTCTCTTCTTCTCTCTCCCATCTCCTGTCTCTCTCTCAAATTCTCTCTCCTGTCTCTCTCTATCTTCTTCTCTCTCCCATCTCCTGTCTCCTGTCTCTCTCTCTCTCTTCTTCTCTCTCCCATCTCCTGTCTCTCTCTCTCTCATTCTCTCTCCCCATCTCCTGTGTCTCTCTCTCCCTCTCTCTCCTTCTCTTTCTCTGTCTCTCTCTCATTCTCTCTCCCATCTCCTGTCTCTCTCTCTCTCTCTCTCTCTCCTTCTCTCTCTCCTGTCTCTCTCTCGCTCTCATTCTCTCTCCCATCTCCTGTCTCTCTCTCTCTCTCTCTCCTTCTCTCTCCTGTCTCTCTCTATCTTTCTATACAGTCTGTGCAGTAGCATGTGGCTGAGATGTTTCTGCTTTGGAGTAAAGCACAGGCAGGAAACCACATGTCTGAGATCTCCTGCAAGGCCCCACAGGTCCCACGCTACACCACACTACACTGTCTCCCTCGACCTCTACCTCTACCTCTCACAGGGCTGGAGATAGGTCTCACACTATTCTACACTGTCTCCCTCGACCTCTACCTCTACCTCTCACAGGGCTGGAGGAGATAGGTCTCACACTATTCTACACTGTCTCCCTCGACCTCTACCCTCTCCACAGAGCTGGAGGAGATAGGGCCTATTCTACTATTCTCCTCGACCTCTACCTCTACCTCACAGGGCTGGAGGAGATGGGGCCCACACTATTCTGCACTCAATCTGCCTCCTGCCTCTGCTCTCCAGGGCTGGAGGATGGGCCCACTATTACACTGTCTCCTCTACCTCTACCTCTCACAGGGCTAGATAGGGCTCACACTATTCTACACTGTCTCTCCCTCGACCTCTACCTCTCACAGAGCTGGGATGGGGCCCACACTATTCCTACACTGTCTACCTCTACCTCACAGGGCTGGAGGAGAGGACCCCACTATTCTACACTGTCTCCCTCGACCTCTACCTCTACCTCTCACAGGGCTGGAGGAGAGGCCCACACTATTCTACACTGTCTACCTCTACCTCTACCTCTCACAGGGCTGGATAGGACCCACACTATTCTGCACTGTCTGCCTCTGCCTCTGCCTCTCACAGGGCTGGAGGAGATAGGGCCCACACTATTCTACACTGTCTACCTCTACCTCTACCTCTCACAGGGCTGGAGGAGATAGGGCCCACACTATTCTACACTGTCTCCCTCGACCTCTACCTCTACCTCTCACAGGGCTGGAGGAGATAGGGCCCACACTATTCTACACTGTCTCCCGACCTCTACCTCTACCTCTCACAGGGCTGGAGGAGATAGGGCCCACACTATTCTACACTGTCTACCTCTACCTCTCACAGGGCTGGAGGAGATAGGGCCCACACTATTCTACACTGTCTCCCTCGACCTCTACCTCTACCTCTCACAGGGCTGGAGGAGATAGGGCCCACACTATTCTACACTGTCTCCCCCGACCTCTACCTCTACCTCTCACAGGGCTGGAGGAGGTAGGGCCCACACTATTCTACACTGTCTACCTCTACACTGCTCACAGGGCTGTGAGGAGATAGGGCCCACTAACTGATTCTACACTGTACTACATGTACTGACCTGCTCACAGGGCTGCGAGAAGATAGGCTCACTTAGATGAATTGTAGAAAGCTGATACAGTAGGTGTGAGAGGTACTAACAGAATAAGAATCTCATTAGATGAATTGACTGATACAGTAGGTGTGAGAAAGGTACTCACTAACAGAATAAGGGTA
>NW_025752758.1:0-11961 GCF_021184085.1 Oncorhynchus gorbuscha
CAGTAACATGCTCCCCCTACAGAGACAAGATAAGGTCATTGGTATGTAACCTCTGTGCAGCATGCCAGTAACATGCTCCCCCTACAGAGACAAGATAAGGTCATTGGTATGTAACCTCTGTGCAGCATGCCAGTAACATGCTCCCCCTACAGAGACAAGATAAGGTCATTGGTATGTAACCTCTGTGCAGCATGCCAGTAACATGCTCCCCCTACAGAGACAAGATGAGGTCATTGGTATGTAACCTCTGTGCAGCATGCCAGTAACATGCTCCCCCTACAGAGACAAGATAAGGTCATTGGTATGTAACCTCTGTGCAGCATGCCAGTAACATGCTCCCCCTACAGAGACAAGATAAGGTCATTGGTATGTAACCTCTGTGCAGCATGCCAGTAAAATGCTCCCCCTACAGAGACAAGATAAGGTCATTGGTATGTAACCTCTGTGCAGCATGCCAGTAACATGCTCCCCCTACAGAGACAAGATAAGGTCATTGGTATGTAACCTCTGTGCAGCATGCCAGTAAAATGCTCCCCCTACAGAGACAAGATAAGGTCATTGGTATGTAACCTCTGTGCAGCATGCCAGTCAACATGCTCCCCTACAGAGACAAGATAAGACCATTGGTATGTAACCTCTGTGCAGCATGCCAGTAACATGCTCCCCCTACAGAGACAAGATAAGGTCATTGGTATGTAACCTCTGTGCAGCATGCCAGTAACATGCTCCCCCTACAGAGACAAGATAAGGTCATTGGTATGTAACCTCTGTGCAGCATGCCAGTAACATGCTCCCCCTACAGAGACAAGATAAGGTCATTGGTATGTAACCTCTGTGCAGCATGCCAGTAACATGCTCCCCCCTACAGAGACAAGATAAGGTCATTGGTATGTAACCTCTGTGCAGCATGCCAGTAACATGCTCCCCCCTACAGAGACAAGATAAGGTCATTGGTATGTAACCTCTGTGCAGCATGCCAGTAACATGCTCCCCCCTACAGAGACAAGATAAGGTCATTGGTATGTAACCTCTGTGCAGCATGCCAGTAACATGCTCCCCCCTACAGAGACAAGATAAGGTCATTGGTATGTAACCTCTGTGCAGCATGCCAGTAACATACTCCCCTACAGAGACAAGATAAGGTCATTGGTATGTAACCTCTGTGCAGCATGCCAGTAACATGCTCCCCCTACAGAGACAAGATAAAGGTCATTGGTATGTAACACTCTGTGCAGCATGCCAGTAACATACTCCCCTACAGAGACAAGGAATAGGTCATTGATATCTGTAACCTCTGCACAGCATGCCAGTAACATGCTCCCCTACAGAGAAAAGATAAGACCATTGGTATGTAAACACTCTGTGCAGCATGCCAGTAACATGCTCCCCCCTACAGGGGAGCAAGATAAGGTCATTGGTATGTAACCTCTGTGCAGCATGCCAGTAACATGCTCCCCCCTACAGAGACAAGATAAAGGTCATTGGTATGTAACCTCTGTGCAGCATGCCAGTAACATGCTCCCCTACAGAGACAAGATAAGGTCATTGGTATGTAACCTCTGTCACCAGCATGCTCCCCACTACAGAGACAAGATAAGGTCATTGATATGTAACACTCTGTGCAGCATGCCAGTAACATGCTCCCCTACCGAGACAAGATAAGGTCATTGGTATGTAACCTCTGTGTAACATGCTCCCCCCTACAGAGACAAGATGAGGCTGTGCAGCATGCCAGTAAGTAACATGTAACCTCTGTACTCATGCTCCCCTACAGAGACAAGATAAGGCCATTGGTATGTAACTTCTGCAGCATGCCAGCATCCCCTCTATCAGAGACAAGATGAGGTCATTGGTATGTAACCTCTGCTGGCCAACAGAGACAAGATAAGGTCATTGGTATGTAACCTCTGTGCAGCATGCCTATGCTCCCATACAGAGACAGATAAGGCCATTGGTATGTAAACTCCTCTATCCACATATAGTAACCTCCTCAGAGACAAGATAAGGTCATTGGTATGTAACCTCTGTGCAGCATGCCCAGTAACATGCTCCCCTCTATCCAAGATAAGGTCATTGTATTAACCTCTCTATCCACATATATTAACCTCCTCTATCCACATATATGTAACCTATGCAGCATGCCAGTAACATGCTCCCCCCTCTATCCACATATATTAACCTCTGTGCAGCTATCCTCCCCTCTATCAGAGACAAAGATAAGGTATTTAACCTCCTCTATCCACATGCAGTAACCTCCTCTACAGAGACAAGATAAGGTCCTTGTTGAGCCTGTAAACTCTGTGCAGCATATCCACATATATTAACCTCCTCTATCCACATATATTAACCTCCTCTATCCATATATTAACAGTAACCTCCTCTATACTATATTAACCTCCTCTATCCACATATATTAACCTCCTCTATCCACATATGTAACCTCCTCTATCCACCTATATTAACCTCCTCTATCCACATATATTAACCTCCTCTATCCACATATAGTATTAACCTCCTCTATCCACCTATATTAACCTCCTCTATCACATATATTAACCTCCTCTATCCACATATATTAACCTCCTCTATCCACATATATTAACCTCCTCTATCCACATATATTAAACTCCTCTATCCACATATATTAACCTCCTCTATCCACATATATTAACCTCCTCTATCCACCTATATTAACCTCCTCTATCCACATATATTAACCTCCTCTATCCACATATATTAACCTCCTCTATCCACCATATATTAATCTCCTCTATCCACATATATTAATATCCTCTATCCATATATATTAACCTCCTCTATCCACATATATTAACCTCTCTATCCACATATATTAACCTCACTCTATCCACATATATTAACCTCCTCTATCCACATATATTAACCTCCTCTATCTATCCTCCTCTATCCCTATATTAACACTCCTCTATCCACATATATATTAACCTCCTCTATCCACCTATATTAACCTCCTCTATCCTCCTATGTCATATATTAACCTCCTCTATCCACATATATTAACCTCCTCTATCCACATATATTAACCTCCTCTATCCACATATATTAACCTCCTCTATCCACCTATATTAACCTCCTCTATCCACATATATTAACCTCCTCTATCCACATATATTAACCTCCTCTATCCACATATATTAACCTCCTCTATCCACATATAGTAACCTCCTCTATCCACATATATTAACCTCCTCTATCCACATATATTAACCTCCTCTATCCACATATACTGTATTAACCTCCTCTATCCACATATATTAACCTCCTCTATCCACATATATTAACCTCTCTATCCACATATATTAACCTCCTCTATCCACATATACTGTATTAACCTCTCTATCCACATATATTAACCTCCTCTATCCACATATATTAACCTCCTCTATCCACATATATTAACCTCCTCTATCCACATATATTAACCTCTCTCTATCCACATATCTGTATTAACCTCCTCTATCCACATATATTAACCTCCTCTATCCACATATATTAACCTCCTCTATCCACATATATTAACCTCCTCTATCCACATATATTAACCTCCTCTATCCACATATACTGTATTAACCTCCTCTATCCACATATATTAATCCTCCTCTATCCACATATACTGTATTAACCTCTTCTATCCACATATACTGTATTAACCTCCTCATCCACATATATTAACCTCCTCTATCCACATATATTAACCTCCTCTATCCACATATATTAATCCTCCTCTATCCACATATATTAACCTCCTCTATCCACATATATTAACCTCCTCTATCCACATATAGTATAACCTCCTCTATCCACATATATTAACCTCCTCTATCCACATATATTAACCTCCTCTATCCACATATGTATTAACCTCCTCTATCCACATATATTAACCTCCTCTATCCACATATATTAACATCCTCTATCCACATATATTAACCTCCTCTATCCACATATACTGTATTAATCTCCTCTATCCACATATATTAACCTCCTCTATCCACATATATTAACCTCCTCTATCCACATATACTGTATTAACCTCCTCTATCCACATATATTAACCTCCTCTATCCACATATATTAACCTCCTCTATCCACATATATTAATCTCCTCTATCCACACATAGTAACCTCCTCTATCCACATATATTAACCTCCTCTATCCACATATATTAACCTCCTCTATCCACATATATTAACCTCCTCTATCCACATATATTAACCTCCTCTATCCACATATATTAACCTCCTCTATCCACCTATAGTTATCTCCTCTATCCACATATATTAACCTCCTCTATCCACATATACTGTATTAACCTCCTCTATCCACATATATTAACCTCCTCTATCCACATATAGTAACCTCCTCTATCCACATATATTAACCTCCTCTATCCACATATATTAACCTCCTCTATCCACATATAGTAACCTCCTCTATCCACCTATATTAACCTCCTCTATCCACATATAGTAACCTCCTCTATCCACATATATTAACCTCCTCTATCCACATATAGTAACCTCCTCTATCCACCTATATTAACCTCCTCTATCCACATATATTAACCTCCTCTATCCACATATATTAACCTCCTCTATCCACATATAGTAACCTCCTCTATCCACCTATATTAACCTCCTCTATCCACATATAGTAACCTCCTCTATCCACCTATATTAACCTCCTCTATCCACATATAGTAACCTCCTCTATCCACATATATTAACCTCCTCTATCCACATATATTAACCTCCTCTATCCACCTATAGTTATCTCCTCTATCCACATATATTAACCTCCTCTATCCACATATACTGTATTAACCTCCTCTATCCACATATATTAACCTCCTCTATCCACATATATTAACCTCCTCTATCCACATATACTGTATTAACCTCCTCTATCCACATATATTAACCTCCTCTATCCACATATATTAACCTCCTCTATCCACATATATTAATCTCCTCTATCCACACATAGTAACCTCCTCTATCCACATATATTAACCTCCTCTATCCACATATATTAACCTCCTCTATCCACATATATTAACCTCCTCTATCCACATATATTAACCTCCTCTATCCACATATATTAACCTCCTCTATCCACATATATTAACCTCCTCTATCCACATATATTAACCTCCTCTATCCACATATATTAACCTCCTCTATCCACATATATTAACCTCCTCTATCCACATATATTAATCTCCTCTATCCACATATAGTAATCTCCTCTATCCACATATATTAACCTCCTCTACCCACATATAGTAACCCTCCTCTATCCACATATACTGTATTAACCTCCTCTATCCACATATATTAACCTCCTCTATCCACATATAGTAACCTCCTCTATCCGCATATATTAACCTCCTCTATCCACATATAGTAACCCTCCTCTATCCACATATACTAACCTCCTCTATCCACATATGCTAACCTCCTCTATCCACATATATTAACCTATATCCACATATATTAACCTCCTCTATCCACATATACTGAGGTTAACCTATAACCACATATATTAACCTCCTCTATCCACATATAGTAACCCTCCTCTATCCACATATGCTAACCTCCTCTATCCACATATATTAACCTATATCCACATATATTAACCTCCTCTATCCACATATACTGAGGTTAACCTATAACCACATATATTAACCTCCTCTATCCACATATAGTAACCTCCTCTATCCGCATATATTAACCTCCTCTATCCACATATAGTAACCCTCCTCTATCCACATATACTAACCTCCTCTATCCACATATACTGAGGTTAACCTATAACCACATATATTAACCTCCTCTATCCACATATAGTAACCTCCTCTATCCGCATATATTAACCTCCTCTATCCACATATAGTAACCCTCCTCTATCCACATATATTAACCTCCTCTATCCACATATAGTAACCTCCTCTATCCACATATATTAACCTCCTCTATCCACATATAGTAACCCTCCTCTATCCACATATACTAACCTCCTCTATCCACATATGCTAACCTCCTCTATCCACATATATTAACCTATAACCACATATATTAACCTCCTCTATCCACATATATTAACCTATATCCACATATATTAATCTCCTCTATCCACATATATTAACCTCCTCTATCCACATATATTAACCTATAACCACATATATTAACCTCCTCTATCCGCATATATTAACCTCCTCAATCCACATATAGTAACCCTCCTCTATCCACATATACTAACCTCCTCTATCCACATATGCTAACCTCCTCTATCCACATATATTAACCTATAACCACATATATTAACCTCCTCTATCCACATATATTAACCTATATCCACATATATTAACCTCCTCTATCCACATATATTAACCTCCTCTACCCACATATATTAACCTATACCCACATATATTAACCTATATCCACATATATTAACCTCCTCTATCCACATATAGTAACCTCTCACGTATATTGAGCCTGTAATCGTATGTTAACCTCCTCTGTCCATATATTGTACTCCTGTAATACGTATGTTGACATATCTGTCACGTATGTTGACCTATGTGCATGTAATTGACATCATCACAATCATATATTAACCTCCTATAACCACATATATTAATATCACTCTATCCACGTATTAACCTCCTCTATCCACATATATTAATATCCTATAAGCCATATATTATTATCATCTATCACATATGTTAATATATGACATATATTAACCTCACTCTATCCATATATTAATATATATAGCCACATATATTAATATCACTCTATCCATATATTAACTATCCTCTATCCATATGTTAACCTATATCCACATATATTAACCTCCTAACTCTATCCACATATAGCAACCTCCTATAACCACATATATTAATATAACATATCACATATATTAATATATAAGCCACATATGTTAGCCTGTAATCACATATATTAATATATGCATATGTGTACATAGCCACATATATTAACCTCCTCTATCCATATATTAACCTCCTCTATCCACATATATTAACCTATATCCACATATATTAACCTCCTATATCCACATATATTCACCTATATCCACATATATTAAACTCCTCTATCCACATATATTAACCTATATCCACATATATTAACCTCCTATATCCACATATATTAACCTCCTCTATCCACATATATTAACCTCCTCTATCCACATATATTAACCTATATCCACATATATTAACCTCCTCTATCCACATATATTAACCTATAACCACATATATTAACCTCCTCTATCCAGAATGTAAAAGAGGGAGAGAGGGGGAGAGGAGGAGAGGTGGGTCTTTAATTTGGAAAGTTAGATGTAGATTACATACAGATGGCTTTTCAATAACAGGATGTACAGAATGCATGCTGCATGGAATGATGGAGAATTATCTCTCTTTTTCTCTCTCCCTATTGCATTTTCCCTCCCTCCCTCGTCCCTCTCTCCATCCTTTCTCAGACTCAGCTCAGTGCATTAAGCTGCAGCGCTACCTCTCGGTTACTCTGCTCCCTTTTTACTCCAGAGAATCACATTGCCTCTCACTGTAAAGACTGATCTCAGCACAGTCCTTAGCTAGGTACAGCAGTGAGAAGCAGAGTATAAGACTCTCTCCTTCTCTAAGGGCTGTTCTGAGCTCAGCTTTTACACAGTGTTGCGACAGCGCACCAGACTGAGCATGGGGTTCCAGTCAGTCAGCAGCCTAGTAGAACAGCTGGGATGGTAGATTCCCTCTGGTCTACATGGTTCTGTCCTCTGGGACAGTCTCTTTCCTTACAGCTTACTGACCTGCTTAGATTTGCTTGTATTTCTAGATGACTGATGCACTTTCAGGCTTGTGTTTACTATATATTACATGAGCTGCCCGAGGGGACGTGTGAGTAACGTGTGTGTGTCATAATCTCTACTGCTACCAGTTCACAACAGCAAACACACAGGCATCCCAACACGGGAAGGAGGGAGGCCAGGTACACATGACTAATACAACAGCTTTGAATGGATGAAAATACATACACATACAACATACACACGCACACACACACGCCACAACAACCCCCAAGCTTCTCCCAGTCAAATCCATCATATCAGTGAGTAGTGAGAGAGCTTGTCCTCTATTACTGAGTGCCTCTCAGTGGTAACGACCCTTCGCCAGCCCTTAGGGCACACTCACCTCACGACCCCTGTGCTACTCACTGCACTAAGTCCACTTTACTGCTCCCTAGGGAGCACACTACTGACAGAACACAGCCAAGGGTCCACCCTGCAGCAAAGTCAGCAAACAGAGGGAGATGGAGAGGCGAGGGGAGACAAAGATAAAGAGTGAAGAGAGATGAGGTGGGAGACTGGAGAGAGATGGGATGAAGAATGGGATGGAGACACTAGCAAGCACAGAGGCAGAGAAGAGAGATGAGGGTGGGAGAGAGGAGAATAGTGGGTGAGTGAGAAGATAAAGGGATGGAGACACTACAAGCACAGAAGCACAGTGGGAGAGAGAGGAGAGATGGGAGAGTGGAAGATGAAGGGGAATAAAGGGATGAGACACTACTGCACAGAGGAGAGGAGAGATGAGGTGGGAGATGGGAGTGGGTGAGTGAGAAGATGAAGGGGAATAAAGGGATGGAGACAAAGCACAGAGGGAGAGAGAAGAGAGATGAGGCGGGAGAGAGGAGAGATGGGAGTGGGTGAGTGAGAAGATGAAGGGGAATAAAGGGATGGAGACACTACAAGCACAGAGGGAGAGAAGAGAGATGAGTGGGAGGAGGAGAGATGGGGTGGGTGAGTGAGAAGATGAAAGGGGGAATAAAGGGATGGAGACACTACAAGCACAGAGGGAGAGAAGAGATGGTGGCCACATACAAGTAGTGTAAATTAGTGTGTTGTTCAAAGTACCTGCAAATGTGTGTTTCTGAATGATATTAGCCATAATAATGACTGCAGTAGCTGGCTGTCAGCTCACTGCCTGATTGGGTTTTGCTTTGAAACCCCTGAAGGCGGTTCTATTGGGTATCAAAAGCTGATTGGGCAACTGATGGACACGCTGACAGCCAAAACCAATGAGAGACTGTTAAGCTCCGGATAGCCAATCAGATGGCATTGGTGTCTCTATTGTGATTGACTGATTGATTGGCTGGGCTGAAAGACAAATACACATACCCGATTGATTGACAAATACACATACCGGTAGGAAGAGACGTAGTTTGTCAACTCTGTCCTTCAACATTCATCCCTTTACTTATCTCTTTCCTCACAAACGGTTCCATTCATCCCTTTACTTATCTCTTTCTTCACAAACGGTTCCATTCATCCCTTTACTTATCTCTTTCTCTGGCAGTTCAAGCGGTTCCATTCATCTCTTTTACGGTTATCTCTTTCCTCTCACATTCCATTCATCCCTTTACTTATCTCTTTCCTCTAAACGGTTCCATTCATCCCTTTACTTATCTCTTTCCTCACAAACGGTTCCATTCATCCCTTTACTTATCTCTTTCCTCCATTCATCTCTTTGCCTCTACTTCATCCGGTTTCCATTCATCTCTTTCCTCACAAACGGTTCCATTCATCTCTTTACTTATCTCTTTCTCTGTAGTTCCATTCAACGGTATCTCTTTCATCCAGTTTCCATTCATCTCTTTCCTCTCCAAAACAGTTTTCCATTCATCTCTTTACTTATCTCTTTCTCACAAACGGTTCCATTCATCCCTTTGTTTATCTCTTTCTCACAAACGGTTCCATTCATCCCTTTACTTATCTCTTTTCACAAACGGTTCCATTCATCCTTTACTTATCTTCTTTTTCCTCACAAACTGTTCCATTCATCCTTTACTTATTCTTTCTCACAAACGGTTCGATCGATCTTTATTTATTCTTTCGCAACGGTTCCATTCTTATCCTTTATTTATTCTTTCCTCAACGGTTCCATTCATCCCTTTACTTATCTTTTCTCACAAACGGTTCCATTCATCCCTTTACTTATCTCTTTTCCTCACAAACGGTTCCATTCATCCCTTTACTTATCTCTTTCCTCACAAACGGTTCCATTCATCCCTTTACTTATCTCTTTCCTCACAAACGGTTCCATTCATCCCTTTACTTATCTCTTTCTCTCACAAACGGTTCCATTCATCCCTTTACTTATCTCTTTCCTCACAAACGGTTCCATTCATCCCTTTACTTATCTCTTTCCTCACAAACGGTTCCATTCATCCCTTTACTTATCTCTTTCCTCACAAACGGTTCCATTCATCCTTTACTTATCTCTTTCCTCACAAACGGTTCCATTCATCCCTTTACTTATCTCTTTCCTCACAAACGGTTCCATTCATCCCTTTACTTATCTCTTTCCTCACAAACGGTTCCATTCATCCCTTTACTTATCTCTTTCCTCACAAACGGTTCCATTCATCCCTTTACTTATCTCTTTCCTCACAAACGGTTCCATTCATCCTTTTACTTATCTCTTCCTCACAAACGGTTCCATTCATCCTTCAATGGTTCGATTTATCTCTTTCTCATAAACGGTTCATTCATCCTTTATTTATTCTTTGCTAACGTTCCGATTTATCCTTTTATTTATTTTTCTCACAAACGGTTCCATTCATCCTTTATTTATCTTTTTTTTCTCATAAACGGTTCCATTCTATCCTTTATTTATCTCTCTTTTCCTCACAAACGGTTCCATTCATCCCTTTACTTATCTCTTTTTCTCGCCAAACGGTTCCATTCATCCCTTTATTTATTCTTTCCTTACAAACGGTTCCATTCATCCTTTATTTATTTCTCATAAACGTTCCATCTTATCCTTTATTTATCTTTCTCACAAACGGTTCCATTCATCCCTTATTTATCTCTTTCCTCACAAACGGTTCCATTCCATCCCTTTATTTATCTCTTCTCACAAACGGTTCCATTCATCCCTTTATTTATCTCTTTCCTCACAAACGGTTCGATCTTATCCTTTATTTATTTTTCTCAAACGGTTCGATTCATCCCTTTACTTATTCTTTTTTCACAAACGTTCCATTCATCCCTTTACTTATCTTTCCTCGCTAAACGGTTCCATTCATCCTTTATTTATCTCTTCCTCAACGTTCCATTCATCCCTTTTTATCTTTTCCTCACAAACGGTTCCATTCATCTTTTTTATTTATCTTTTCCTCAAACGTTCCATTCATCTTTATTTATCTCTTTCCTCACAACGGTTCCATTCATCCCTTTATTTATCTTCTCACAAACGGTTCCATTCATCCCTTTACTTATCTCTCTTTCCCCACAAACTGTTCCATTCATCCCTTTACTTATCTCTTTCCTCACAAACGGTTCCATTCATCCCTTTACTTATCTCTTTCCTCACAAGCGGTTCCATTCATCCCTTTACTTATCTCTTTCCTCACAAACGGTTCCATTCATCCCTTTACTTATCTCTTTCCTCACAAACGGTTCCATTCATCCCTTTACTTATCTCTTTCCTCACAAACGGTTCCATTCATCCCTTTACTTATCTCTTTCCTCACAAACGGTTCCATTCATCCCTTTACTTATCTCTCTTCCTCACAAACGGTTCCATTCATCCCTTTACTTATCTCTTTCCTCACAAACGGTTCCATTCATCCCTTTACTTATCTCTTTCCTCACAAACGGTTCCATTCATCCCTTTACTTATCTCTTTCCTCACAAACGGTTCCATTCATCCCTTTACTTATCTCTTTCCTCACAAACGGTTCCATTCATCCCTTTACTTATCTCTTTCCTCTAAGCGGTTCCATTCATCCCTTTACTTATCTCTTTCCTCACAAACGGTTCCATTCATCCCTTACTTATCTCTTTCCTCACAAGCGGTTCCATTCATCCCTTTACTTATCTCTTTCCCTCACAAACGGTTC
>NW_025752759.1:0-11959 GCF_021184085.1 Oncorhynchus gorbuscha
ACAACATAGAATGCCCACCCAGCTCACGTCCTGACCAATACTAAAACAAGGAAAACACAAAAGAACTACGGTCAGAACGTGACAAAACCTCAAAGCAATGCATTAATATTGGACCATGCACACATCTTACAGAGACAAGCATTCCTTTTCAGCCAGCAGACCATGCTAATTTTAGAAAACTTTTCCAGCCTCATCTTCAGCTCAGTTTACTTGAAAACAAATTACCTGTACATCATGAAAGGAAATTTATGAACAAATGACTGCCTCCCTATATCACATAAACAACTAAAAGGTTTCATGTCCATGACAAAGAAATGAAAATCTATTTTTTGGTCACAAACTAATATGCAATTATGAGAATCCATTTTTTTCACAAGCTGATGTGCATAAGGCCCATGAAAGTAAACTTTTCAGGAAATGAGGTAGGTTAGAAATCAAAGAACAATAACCAACAATTTCAGGAAGAACCCCGCTTCAAACTGCTAAGCAGATGTATTAACTTCAGTAATACTGGACTGCCAAAACCAACATATTAGTTCTGGTCTGTTCACTCTCCCACTAGAGGCACTTTGTGTCTAACTCCTCTTGTGCTCCTCTCCACAATCGAGTCATTAGCTCATATTATATGGGCCTCCTTTGGAGTTAAAATATTGTTTACATATAATTGATAGTCTGATGAAAGGGAGGCCAGTCAAATTAAAACCCCAAGGATCACCTCGAATTGACAGCCCCAAGCTTTATCCTCAATGATAAATAGTATGTCCCTTTCACAGCAGATAAGCTCAGCTAGCAAGGGGACATTGACATTTCAGACTTGAAGTGCATCCAAAGGCAATTGTGAAACATGCATTCAGTATTCATAAAGGGTATCAGAGTAGCAGTGCTGATCTAGATCAGGTTCTCCTGTCTATTCATTACAATCAAAAAGCAAAACTAATCCTAGATTAGCACTCCTACCTGAGATACTTTGTAAGTACAGGCCCTGTAGTACAGAAAATCATAAAAACACTGGTCTTACACAATGTGTCAAACTCATTCCACGGAGGGCCAAGTGTCGGTGGGGGTTTTCGCCCTCTTTGTATATGATTGATGAATTAAGATCATTAATTTGTTTTAAAAATCTCCCCTCACCTGGTTGTCTGGGTATTAATTGAAAGGAAAACTAAAAACATTCCTGCAATAAAGTCTTTTGACAAATCAGACTTTCACATCAGCTCTTTTTCAGATAGGTCAAAATACCAATTAGTGAAATAAAGATCGGAATTGGGCTGCCTTTAAAACGCAGCCAAGAGCGTTGGAGTTTGGAAAAGCATTAGTACTTGAAATTAACATTCTGTCATTGATCACATGAAAATATATATTATTACTTTTACTCTGTTCAGGAGGAAATGTTTCCTGTAGGCTGGATGGGCTCAGGAAGACATGTTGCTCTGATTTCACTATAGCTTTCACATGTTGAACGAACTGCTGCTGTTTCGTAACCAGAACTCCACTGTAAAGACTCCGCCTCAAAGGACTTTCCAAGTGAAATACAAAATTGAATGTGTTTTTCTTGTTTAACAAGTCATGATTCTGGTAATTACAATCAGAAGGCTGATGTACATTGCGTAACAATAAGGATGTACATATCACACAACATCTGTGATTAACCCATTCATCATATCTATGAACCAAAGGATCAGAAACGTTATGCATCATGTCATTAATTCATTAGTTATGACCATAGGTCTTCAGCTAACGGTGTGTGCCAAAACCTTGAATGTATTGTAATGTGAATAAATCTACATCAAATAATAAACACTGAGGTACTGTAGAATATCAGAGAGTTCCATTTCAACATTGAATGTTTTGTATGGTAGAACATTCAGCACCAATGCATTGTGGGGAAAGGTTAAACGTTTCATGGGTATTTTTCAAACAGGGCCACGTTTGAATGTTGTCAAGTGTTTTAGATAGAAATGTCATGAATAGAGCTGACGTGATTCCTTTCTTCACATGTTCTACATTGCATATTTCTATCTGAACGTTCCAAAAATTTGTGTCCTGCTGAACGTGCCCAGGTTATGTTCTGTCGCGTACTCTTTCTTCACCCAGACATTTGCACCCGTTCACCCCTCATGCGTTTAAAAGCATCAGCAAAATAATGACTGGAGGGAGTTTGCTCCATTTCCTCACACCAGTTCATTGTTTTTGAATCCATGAGAGAAAGTTTATAAAATAGAATAACTTCACTACCTTGGCTGAGGTCGTCTGAGGCAACAACAACTATAAACATATGTTAATTTAGTGCCACTGCTGAGTCAAACGCACTCTACTCAAATATAATGTCCAAATTCACCTCTTTCAATTCCAAGTAATCTGTTAAATGAATTATAATATTTAACTGGTATGCATTATACATTTTCATGTTTCTATATTGAGTAAATGGAACAAGGGGAGAATCTGCAAATACCTAGGTGTCTGGCTGGACTGTAAACTCTCCTTCCAGACTCATATCAAACATCTCCAATCCAAAATCAAATCTATAATCGGCTTTCTATTCCTCAACAAAGCCTCCTTCACTCACTCACGCCGCCGAACTTACCCTATTAAAACGGACTATCCTACCGATCCTCGACTTCGCGATGTCATCTACAAAAATGGCTTCCAATACTCTACTCAGCAAATTGGATGTAGTCTATCACAGTGCCATCCGTTTTGTTACCAAAGTGCCTTATACCACCCACCACTGCGACCTGTATGCTCTAGTCGGCTGGCCCTCGCTACATATTCGTTGTCACTGGCTCCAGGTCATCTATAAGTCTATGCTAGGTAAAGCTCCGCCTTATCTCAGCTCACTGGTCACGATAACAACACCCACCCGTAGCACGCGCTCCAGCAGGTATATCTCACTGGTCATCCCAAAAGCCAACACCTTCTTTGGCCGCCTTTCCTTCCAGTTCTCTGCTGCCAGTGACTGGAACAAATTGCAAAAATTGCTGAAGCTGGAGACTTACATTTCCCTCACTAACTTTAAACATCAGCTATCTGAGCAGCTAACCGATCGCTGCAGCTGTACATAGTCCATCTGTAAATAGCCCACCCAATCTACCTACCTCATCCCCATATTGTTTTTATTTACTTTTCTGCTCTTTTGCACACCAGTATCTCTACTTGCACATCATCATCTGTTCATCCATCACTCCACTGTTAATCTGCTAAATTGTAATTACTTTGCTACTACGGCCTATTTATTACCGCCTCATGCCATTTGCACACACTGTATATAGAGTTTATTTATTTATTTACTCTATTGTGTTATTGACTGTACGCTTGTTTATTCCATGTGTAACTCTGTGTTGTTGTTTCTGTCGCACTGCTTTGCTTTATCTTGGCCAGGTCGCAGTTGTGAATGAGAACTTGTTCTCAACTAGTTTACCTGGTTAAAAAAGTGAAATAAAAATAATTAAAAACATTTTCAACTGTAACATACCTACAGGAAGTTGGTATCCTGCTCTGGAGTAATACTGCGTGTATCATTTCTACTTGGAGAGCGTGTATCATTTCCACATTACTTCAAATCTAACTAATTCTCTCATCCCCACATACGTATGGGTAGATGTTGATTTGGTATTGGGGTTTCGCCCCTCCTCCATAAAGTGTACATTCATACATATGTACACTCCACCTCATTTTTACATGTAAAATTTAACCCTCCTTGAGGAGGGTTAAACGAGTGGACAGTTCAGTGTGGAGTGTGGAGGGATGGAAGAAACAGGAGTGGGATCAGGTGTAGTGGGTTGACTCGTTACAATGGCACGAGCATACATGATTCTACAAATCCGCTGATATTGGGAAACTCACCCCAAAACATTGACTTCGAGTCAAATAAACAGGCCGAAATTGAATCGCAAACACTCAGTCAAACATCCCCTCTGCACTGTCTAGATGTCTAATCAAACGCAGAGCAGAATTCCCTTGTTGCTAATTAAAATGCTGCTCAAGGCAATCTCAATTTTAAACCTTTAATTCTCAGCTGCCGTCTTTTTTAGATAGAAATTGTATTCTGAATGCTTAGCAGTCAGACTTTAGGACAGGACACCGCATTATCTCGGTTGCTTCTCTAGTCATAATGACATAGTTAAGCACTAGACAGGACACAGCATTATCTCGGTTGCTTCTCTAGTCATAATGACATAGTTAACGCACTAGACAGGACACAGCATTATCTCGGTTGCTTCTCTAGTCATAATGACATAGTTAACGCACTAGACAGGACACAGCATTATCTCGGTTGCTTCTCTAGTCATAATGACATAGTTAACGCACTAGACAGGACACAGCATTATCTCGGTTGCTTCTCTAGTCATAATGACATAGTTAACGCACTAGACAGGACACAGCATTATCTCGGTTGCTTCTCTAGTCATAATGACATAGTTAACGCACTAGACAGGACACAGCATTATCTCGGTTGCTTCTCTAGTCATAATGACATAGTTAACGCACTAGACAGGACACAGCATTATCTCGGTTGCTTCTCTAGTCATAATGACATAGTTAACGCACTAGACAGGACACAGCATTATCTCGGTTGCTTCTCTAGTCATAATGACATAGTTAACGCACTAGACAGGACACAGCATTATCTCGGTTGCTTCTCTAGTCATAATGACATAGTTAACGCACTAGACAGGACACAGCATTATCTCGGTTGCTTCTCTAGTCATAATGACATAGTTAACGCACTAGACAGGACACAGCATTATCTCGGTTGCTTCTCTAGTCATAATGACATAGTTAACGCACTAGACAGGACACAGCATTATCTCGGTTGCTTCTCTAGTCATAATGACATAGTTAACGCACTAGACAGGACACAGCATTATCTCGGTTGCTTCTCTAGTCATAATGACATAGTTAACGCACTAGACAGGACACAGCATTATCTCGGTTGCTTCTCTAGTCATAATGACATAGTTAACGCACTAGACAGGACACAGCATTATCTCGGTTGCTTCTCTAGTCATAATGACATAGTTAACGCACTAGACAGGACACAGCATTATCTCGGTTGCTTCTCTAGTCATAATGACATAGTTAACGCACTAGACAGGACACAGCATTATCTCGGTTGCTTCTCTAGTCATAATGACATAGTTAACGCACTAGACAGGACACAGCATTATCTCGGTTGCTTCTCTAGTCATAATGACATAGTTAACGCACTAGACAGGACACAGCATTATCTCGGTTGCTTCTCTAGTCATAATGACATAGTTAACGCACTAGACAGGACACAGCATTATCTCGGTTGCTTCTCTAGTCATAATGACATAGTTAACGCACTAGACAGGACACAGCATTATCTCGGTTGCTTCTCTAGTCATAATGACATAGTTAACACACTAGACAGGACACAGCATTATCTCAGTTGCTTCTCTAGTCATAATTACATAGTTAACGCACTAGACAGGAAACAGCATTATCTCGGTTGCTTCTCTAGTCATAATGACATAGTTAACGCACTAGACAGGACACAGCATTATCTCGGTTGCTTCTCTAGTCATAATGACATAGTTAACGTACTAGACAGGACACAGCATTATCTCGGTTGCTTCTCTAGTCATAATGACATAGTTAACGCACTAGACAGGACACAGAATTATCTCGGTTGCTTCTCTAGTCATAATGACATAGTTAAAGCACTAGACAGGACACAGCATTATCTCAGTTGCTTCTCTAGTCATAATGACATAGTTAACACACTAGACAGGACACAGCATTATCTCGGTTGCTTCTCTAGTCATAATGACATAGTTAACACACTAGACAGGAAACAGCATCATCTTGTTTGCTTCTCTAGTCATAACATAGTTAACGCACTAGCCAGGACACAGCATTATCTCAGTTGCTTCTCTAGTCTTAATTACATAGTTAACACACTAGACAGGAAACAACACTGATCTGCCTTTTATATTCGATGCAGACGATCATGAACTCCTGCTAGAGTTTTTTTAATATTTTAAATTTTTAGATCAAGCGGACTGCATGACAGAAGTCAATATCTATCTGGTGATGGAGTTCAGTCTAATTTTCTTAACATAACCAGAGGAGTCCCACAAGGCCCAATGCTAGGCCCAATACTGTTCACTATTTACATGAATAATGTTGGTCTGTCCCGGAATAATAATAACTGGGGCTTACATCTCTATGTGGATGATACAGTTATGTATTCCCGTGTCCCTTCAATGCAGCAGGAAATTCACGACCTTCAGCTTGGCTTTGGTTCAATTCAAGAATCGCTCACCGATCTTAAATTAGTGCTGGATGTTGATAAAACCACAAAAAAAATATTTAGGTCTCGTAAACTTGATCCTCATAAACTACGTATTGTATCTGTACCTTGAGAGGCCAAATTGAGCCAGGCCACCGTTATAAATATCTAGGTATTTAGATTGACGATAAACTGTCCTTTATAACACACATTGATAAGCTGACTAAAAGTTTTAAGTAAAGATTGGATTCCTTTATAGAAATACATCCTGTCTCACTTTTGAAAATAGGAGGAAGATTGTTCAAGCAACACTCCACCCAGTAATTGACTCTGGAGACTCAATCAACGTGTACGCAGCAGCTTCTGTGTCATGTTTGTCATTTATTATCATGTCTTGTCCCTGTGCTCCCCATTCTATTCGTTTCCCTCTGCTGGTCTTATTAGGTTCTTTCCCTCTTTCTATCCCTCTCTCTCCCCCTCCCTCTCTCACTCTCTCGCTCTCTCTTCTCTCTATCGTTCCGTTCCTGCTCCCAGCTGTTCCTATTCCCCTAATCAATCATTTAGTCTTCCCACACCTGTTCCCGATCCTTTCCCCTGATTAGAGTCCCTATTTCTTCCTTTGTGTTCCGTTCCTGTCCTGTCGGTTCCTTGTTTAGAATTCACCGTGCTGTGATTGTGTATCGCCCTGTCGTGTCGTGTTTTCCTCAGATGCTGCGTGGTGAGCAGGTGTCTGAGTCTGTCTGGTTCGAGTGCCTTCCCGAGGCAACCTGCTGTTCACCTGCTGTTCAAGATCGAGTCTCCAGATTGTCCTCGTCATTTCGAGTGAAAGTTGTGTTTTTTTGTTTGTATTCACTTTACTGGATTAAAGACTCTGTTTTCGCCAAGTCGCTTTTGGGTCCTCTTTCACCTGCATGACAGAAGGAACCGACCAAGGAATGGACCCAGCGACTTCAGACGCTCGTTACACTGCCGTCGAGATCCAAGGAGCCATGCTCGGCAGACACGAGCAGGAATTGTCTGCTGCTCGCCATGCCGTGGAGAACCTGGCCGCTCAGGTTTCCGACCTCTCTGGACAGTTCCAGAGTCTACGTCTCGTGCCACCTGTTACTTCCTGGCCTGCCGAGCCTCCAGAACCTAGGGTTAATAACCCACCTTGCTACTCCGGGCAGCCCACTGAGTGCCGCTCCTTTCTCACGCAGTGTGAGATTGTGTTCTCTCTCCAACCCAACACATACTCTAGAGAGAGAGCTCGGGTTGCTTACGTCATTTCACTCCTTACTGGCCGGGCTCGAGAATGGGGCACAGCTATCTGGGAGGCAAGGGCTGATTGCTCTAACAAGTTCCAGAACTTTAAAGAGGAGATGATTCGGGTTTTGACCGTTCAGTTTTTGGTAGGGAGGCTTCTAGGGCCCTGGCTTCCTTATGCCAAGGTGAACGGTCCATAACGGATTATTCTATTGAGTTTCGCACTCTTGCTGCCTCTAGTGAGTGGAACGAGCCGGCGCTGCTCGCTCGTTTTCTGGAGGGACTCCACGCAGTGGTTAAGGATGAGATTCTCTCCCGGGAGGTTCCTTCAGATGTGGACTCTTTGATTGCTCTCGCCATCCGCATAGAACGACGGGTAGATCTTCGTCACCGGGCTCGTGGAAGAGAGCTCGCATCAACGGTGTTTCCCTGCTCCGCATCGCAACCATCTCCTCCTCTGGCTCAGAGTCTGAGCCCATGCAGCTGGGAGGGATTCGCATCTCGACTAAGGAGAGGGAACGGAGGATCACCAACCGCCTGTGCCTCTATTTGGAGTTGCTGGACATTTTGTTAATTCATGTCCAGTAAAAGCCAGAGCTCATCTGTAAGCGGAGGGCTACAGGTGAGCGCAACTACTCAAGTCTCTCCATCAAAATCATGTACTACTTTGTCGGTCCATCTACGCTGGACCGGTTCGGGTGCTACATGTAGTGCCTTGATAGACTCTGGGGCTGAGGGTTGTTTCATGGACGAAGCATGGGTTCGGAAACATGACATTCCTTTCAGAGAGTTAGAGAAGCCTACGCCCATGTTCGCCTTAGATGGTAGTCATCTTCCCAGTATCAGATTTGAGACACTACCTTAACCCTCACAGTATCTGGTAACCACAGTGAGACTATTTCTTTTTTGATTTTTCGTTCACCGTTTACACCTGTTGTTTTGGGTCATCCCTGGCTAGTATGTCATAACCCTTCTATTAATTGGTCTAGTAATTCTATCCTATCCTGGAACGTTTCTTGTCATGTGAAGTGTTTAATGTCTGCCATCCCTCCCGTTTCTTCTGTCCCTACTTCTCAGGAGGAACCTGGCGATTTGACAGGAGTGCCGGAGGAATATCATGATCTGCGCACGGTCTTCAGTCGGTCCCGAGCCAACTCCCTTCCTCCTCACCGGTCGTATGATTGTAGTATTGATCTCCTTCCGGGGGACCACTCCTCCTCGGGGTAGACTATACTCTCTGTCGGCCCCAACGTAAGGCTCTCGAGGGATTATTTGTCTGTGTCTCTTGACGCCGGTACCATAGTGCCTTCTTCCTCTCCGGCCGGGGCGGGGTTCTTTTTGTTAAGAAGAAGGACGGTACTCTGCGCCCCTGCGTGGATTATCGAGGCTGAATGACATAACGGTTAAGAATCGTTATCCGCTTCCCCTTATGTCATCAGCCTTCGAGATTCTGCAGGGAGCAGGTGCTTTACTAAGTTGGACCTTCGTAACGCTTACCATCTCGTGCGCATCAGAGAGGGGGACGAGTGGAAAACGGCGTTTAACACCCGTTAGGGCATTTTGAGTACCGGGTTCTGCCGTTCGGTCCCGCCAATGCGCCAGCTGTTTTTCAGGCATTAGTTAATGATGTTCTGAGAGACATGCTGAACATCTTTGTTTTGTCTATCTTGACGATATCCTGATTTTTTTCTCCGTCACTCGAGATTCATGTTCAGCACGTTCGACGTGTTCTACAGCGCCTTTTAGAGAATTGTCTCTACGTAAAAAGGCTGAGAAGTGCTCTTTCATGTCTCCTCCGTTACTTTCGGTTCCGTTATTTCCGCTGAAGGCATTCAGATGGATTCCGCTAAGGTCCAAGCTGTCAGTGATTGGCCCGTTCCAAGGTCACGTGTCGAGTTGCAGCGCTTTTTAGGTTTCGCTAATTTCTATCGGCGTTTCATTCGTAATTTCGGGTCAAGTTGCTGCCCCTCTCACAGCTCTTACTTCTGTCAAGACGTGTTTTAAGTGGTCCGGTTCCGCCAGGGAGCTTTTTGATCTTCTAAAAAGAACGTTTACGTCCGCTCCTATCCTCGTTACTCACAAGACGTCACTAGACACCATTGTCGAGGTTGGACGCTTCAGAGGTAGGCGTGGGAGCCATTCTATCCCAGCTTCCCAGTCTGACGATAAGGTTCATCCTTGGCTTATTTTTCTCATCGCCTGTCGCCATCTGGAGCGCAAATCTATGATGTGGGTAACCGTGAACTGCTCGCCATCCGCAGCCTAGGCGAATGGCCAGTGGTTGGAGGGGGCGACCGTTCCTTTTGTCGCTTGGACAGACCATAAGAACCTTGAGTACATCCGTTCTGCCAAACGACTTAATGCCCGTCAAGCTCGTTGGGCGTTGTTTTCGCTCGTTTCGAGTTTGTGATTTCTTACCGTCCGGGTAGCAAGAACACCAAGCCTGATGCCTTATCCCGTCTGTTTAGTTCTTCTGTGGCTTCTACTGATCCCGAGGGATTCTTCCTTATGGGCGTGTTGTCGGGTTAACAGTCTGGGGAATTGAAAGACAGGTTGCAAGCACTCACGCACACTGCGCCGCCGCGCGCTTGTCCTAGTAACCTCCTTTTCGTTCCTGTTTCCACTCGCCTGGCTGTTCTTCAGTGGGCTCACTCTGCCAAGCTAGCTGGTCATCCCGGTGTTCGAGGCACTCTTGCGTCTATTCGCCAGCGCTTTTGGTGGCCGACTCAGGGAGCGTGACACGCCGCCGTTTCGTGGCTGCTTGTTCGGACTGCGCGCAGACTAAGTCGGGTAACTCTCCTCCCCTGCCGGTCGTCTCAGACCGCTCCCCATTCCTTCTCGACCATGGTCTCACATCGCCTTAGACTTCAACCGGTCTGCCTTGTCTGCGGGGAAGACTGTGATTCTTACGGTTGTCGATAGGTTCTCTAAGGCGGCACATTTCATTCCCCCTCGCTAAACTTCCTTCCGCTAAGGAGACGGCACAAATCATTATTGAGAATGTATTCAGAATTCATGGCCTCCCGTTAGAGCCGTTTCAGACAGAGGCCCGCATTCACGCCACAGTTTTGGAGGGGAGTTCTGTCGTTTGATTGGTGCGTCCGTCAGTCTCTCTTCTTCCGGGTTTCATCCCCAGTCTAACGGTCAAGCAGAGAGGGCCAATCAGACGATTGGTCGCATACTACGCAGCCTTTCTTTCAGAAACCCTGCGTCTTGGGCAGAACAGCCCTGGGCAGAATACGCTCCTCGCTTCCTTCGTCTGCTACCGGGTTATCTCCGTTTCAGAGTAGTCTGGGTTACCAGCCTCCCTGTTCTCATCCCAGCTTGCCGAGTCCAGCGTTCCCTCCGCTCAAGCGTTTGTCCAACGTTGTGAGCGCACCTGAGGAGGGTGAGGTCTGCACTTTGCCGTTACAGGGCACAGACTGTGAGAGCCGCCAATAAACGCAGGATTAAGAGTCCAAGGTATTGTTGCGGCCAGAGAGTGTGGCTCACCGCAACCTTCCTCTTACGACAGCTTCTCGTAAGTTGACTCCAGCGGTTCATTGGTCCGTTCCGTTGTCTCCCAGGTCGTCAATCCTGTGTGTGCGATTGCTTCTTCGCGACATCTTCGCCGCGTCCATCCTGTCTTCCATGTCTCCTGTGTTCAAGCCCTTCGCACGTTCGTCTTCCCTCCCCCTCCCTTCCTTCGAGAGCGCACCTATTTACAAGGTACATAAGATCATGGACATGCGTTCTCGGGACGGGGTCACCAATACTTTAGTGGATTGGGAGGGTTACGGTCCTGGGAGGAGAGGAGTTGGGTTCCGTCTCGGGACGTGCTGGACCGTTCACTCATTGATGATTTCCTCCGTTGCCGCCAGGATTCCTTCTCCTCGAGTGCGCCAGGAGGCGCCGGTGAGTGGGGGTACTGTCATGTTTGTCATTTATTATCATGTCTTGTCCCTGTGCTCCCCATTCTATTCGTTTCCCTCTGCTGGTCTTATTAGGT
Source organism: Oncorhynchus gorbuscha (assembly GCF_021184085.1). NCBI lineage: Eukaryota > Metazoa > Chordata > Actinopteri > Salmoniformes > Salmonidae > Oncorhynchus > Oncorhynchus gorbuscha. The sequence continues at coordinate 11,490 of NW_025752759.1, forward strand.
TCTTTCCCTCTTTCTATCCCCTCTCTCTCCCTCCTCTTCACTCTCTCGCTCTCTCTTCTCTCTATCGTTCCGTTCCTGCTCCCAGCTGTTCCTATTCCCCTAATCAATCATTTAGTCTTCCCACACCTGTTCCCGATCCTTTCCCCTGATTAGAGTCCCTATTTCTTCCTTTGTGTTCCGTTCCTGTCCTGTCGGTTCCTTGTTTAGAATTCACCGTGCTGTGATTGTGTATCGCCCTGTCGTGTCGTGTTTTCCTCAGATGCTGCGTGGTGAGCAGGTGTCTGAGTCTGTCTGGTTCGAGTGCCTTCCCGAGGCAACCTGCTGTTCACCTGCTGTTCAAGATCGAGTCTCCAGATTGTCCTCGTCATTTTCGAGATGAAAGTTGTGTTTTTTGTTTGTATTCACTTTACTGGATTAAAGACTCTGTTTTCGCCAAGTCGCTTTTGGGTCCTCTTTCACCTGCATGACAT
>NW_025752760.1:0-11958 GCF_021184085.1 Oncorhynchus gorbuscha
CCTCCCTGTCTCCACTGACTCCCTCCCTGTCTCCACTGACTCCCTCCCTGTCTCCACTGACTCCCTCCCTGTCTCCACTGACTCCCTCCCTGTCTCCACTGACTCCCTCCCTGTCTCCACTGACTCCCTCCCTGTTTCCACTGTGTTACTGACTCCCTCCCTGTCTCCACTGACTCCCTCCCTGTCTCCACTGTGTTACTACTGACTCCCTCCCTGTCTCTACTGACTCCCTCCCTGTCTCCACTGACTCCCTCCCTGTCTCCACTGACTCCCTCCCTGTCTCCACTGACTCCCTCCCTGTCTCCACTGACTCCCTCCCTGTCTCCACTGACTCCCTCCCTGTCTCCACTGACTCCCTCCCTGTCTCCACTGACTCCCTCCCTGTTTCCACTGTGTTACTGACTCCCTCCCTGTCTCCACTGTGTTACTGACTCCTTCCCTGTTTCCACTGACTCCCTCCCTGTTTCCACTGACTCCCTCCCTGTCTCCACTGACTCCCTCCCTGTCTCCACCTGACTCCTCCTCATCCCACTGTGTTACTAGCTCCTCCTGTTTCCTGGCTCCTCCTGTCTCCACTGTGTTGCTACTGACTCCCTCCTGTCTCCACTGACTCCTCCTGCAATGTCACTGACTCCTCCTGTCTCCACTGACTCCTCCCTGTCTCCACTGACTCCTCCTGTCTCACCTGGCTCCTCCTGTCTCCACTGACTCCTCCTGTGTCCTTTGGCTCCATCACCAATCTCCACTGATCCTCCTGTCTCCGCTGTGTTGCTGACTCCTCCACTGTGTCTCCGCTTTCCGTGATTGCTGATCCCTCCTGTTTCCGCGTGATTGCTGACTCTCCATCGCAATGTCACTGACCATCGCAATGTTTCACTGTGTTACTGACTCCCTCCCCTGTTTCCACTGTGTTACTGACTCCCTCCCTGTTTCCACTGACTCCCTCCTGTCTCCACTGACTCCCTCCCTGTCTCCACTGACTCCTCCCTGTCTCCACTGACTCCCTCCCTGTCTCCACTGTGTTACTGACTCCCTCCCTGTCTCCACTGTGTTACTGACTCCTCCCTGTCTCACTGTGTTACTGACTCCCTCCCTGTTTCCACTGTTACTGACTCCCACCCTGTTTCCACTGTGTTGCTACTGACTCCTCCCTGTCTCCACTGACTCCTCCTGTCTCCACTGTGTTACTGACTCCTCCCTGTTTCCACTGTGTTGCTACTGACTCCCTCCTGTCTCCACTGACTCCCTCCTGTCTACTGTGTTACTACTGACTCCTCCCTGTTCTACTGACTCCTCCCTGTCTCCACTGACTCCTCCTGTCTCCACTGACTCCCTCCCTGTCTCCACTGACTCCTCCCTGTCTCCACTGACTCCTCCCTGTCTCCACTGACTCCCTCCCTGTCTCCACTGGCTCCTCCCTGTCTCCACTGACTCCTCCTGTCTCCACTGACTCCTCCTGTCTCCATGACTCCCTCCCTGTCTCCACTGACTCCTCCTGTCTCCACTGACTCCTCCTGTCTCCACTGACTCCTCCCTGTCTCCACTGACTCCCTCCCTGTCTCCACTGACTCCTCCTGTCTCCACTGGCTCCTCCTGTCTCCACTGACTCCCTCCTGTCTCACTGACTCCCTCCCTGTCTCCACTGACTCCTCCTGTCTCCACTGACTCCCTCCTGTCTCCACTGACTCCCTCCCTGTCTCTACTGTGTTACTACTGACTCCTCCCTGTCTCCACTGACTCCCTCCCTGTCTCCACCCTGACTCCTCCCTGTCTCCACTGACTCCTCCTGTCTCCACTGACTCCTCCCTGTCTCCTGACTCCCTCCCTGTCTCCACTGACTCCCTCCTGTCTCCACTGTGTTACTACTGACTCCTCCCTGTCTCTACTGACTCCCTCCCTGTCTCTACTGTGTTACTACTGACTCCCTCCCTGTCTCCACTGACTCCCTCCCTGTCTCCACTGGCTCCCTCCCTGTCTCCACTGTGTTCCCTCCTCCTGTCTCACTGTGTTACTACTGACTCCCTCCCTGTCTCCACTGTGTTACTACCGACTCCCTCCCTGTCTCCCTGACTCCCTCCCTGACTCCCTCCCTGTCTCCACTGACTCCTCCTGACTCCTCCTGTCTCCACTGACTCCCTGTCTCCACTGTGTTACTACCGACTCCCTCGTGTTACTACTGACCCCCTCCCTGTCTCCACTGTGTTACTACTGACTCCCTCCTGTCTCCACTGACTCCTCCTGTCTCCACTGACTCCCTCCCTGTCTCCACTGACTCCTCCCTGTCTCCACTGACTCCCTCCCTGTCTCCACTGACTCCCTCCCTGTCTCCACTGACTCCTCCCTGTCTCACTGTGTTGCTACTGACTCCCTCCTGTCTCCACTGACTCCTCCCTGTCTCCACTGACTCCTCCTGTCTCCACTGTGTTACTACTGACTCCCTCCTGTCTCCACTGACTCCCTCCCTGTTTCCACTGTGTTGCACTGACTCCCTCCCTGTCTCCACTGACTCCTCCTGTTTCTCCACTGACTCCTCCTGTCTCCACTGACTCCCCCCTGTTTCCACTGTGTTACCACTGACTCCCTCCTGTCTCCATGACTCCCTCCTGTTTCCACTGTGTTACCACTGACTCCTCCTGTCTCCACTGACTCCCTCCCTGTTTCCACTGTGTTACCACTGACTCCCTCCTGTCTCCACTGACTCCCTCCCTGTCTCCACTGTGTTACCACTGACCCTCCTGTCTCCACTGACTCCTCCCTGTTTCCACTGTGTTACCACTGACTCCTCCTGTCTCCATGACTCCTCCTGTCACTCCACTGTCCTCCCTGTCTCCACTGACTCCCTCCTGTTTCCACTGTGTTACCACTGACTCCTCCTGTTTTCCACTGTTCCCTCCTGTCTCCACTGGCTCCTCCTGTCTCACACAGCTCCCTCCCTGTCTCCACTGACTCCCCTCCCTGTCTCCACTGACTCCCCTGTCCCTGACTCCTCCTGTCTCCACTGGCTCCCTCCTGTCTCCATGAGCTCCCCTCCCTGTTAACTCCTCCCTGTCTCCACTGACTCCTCCTGTCTCCACTGACTCCCTCCCTGTTTCCACTGACTCCTCCCTGTCTCCACTGACTCCCTCCTGTCTCCACTGACTCCTCCCTGTCTCACACTGACTCCTCCCTGTTTCCACTGATTGCTGACTCCTCCCTGTTTCCACTGTGTTACTGACTCCCTCCCTGTTTCCCACTGACTCCCTCCCTGTTTCCACTGTGTTGCTACTGACTCCCTCCCTGTCTCCACTGTGTTGCTACTGACTCCTCCTGTCTCCACTGACTCCCTCCCTGTCTCCACTGACTCCTCCCTGTTTCCACTGTGTTACTGACTCCCTCCCTGTTTCCACTGTGTTACTGACTCCCTCCCTGTTTCCACTGTGTTACTGACTCCTCCCTGTTTCCACTGTGTTACTGTCTCCACTGACTCCCTCCCTGTTTCCACTGTGTTACTGACTCCCTCCCTGTTTCCACTGTGTTACTGACTCCCTCCCTGTTTCCACTGTGTTACTGACTCCCTCCTGTTTCCACTGTGTCTTGACTCCTCCTGTCTTGACTCCTCCTGTCTCCACTGACTCCCTCCCTGTCTCCACTGTGTCTACTGACTCCCTCCCTGTTTCCACTGTGTTCCACTGACTCCTCCTGTTTCCACTGTGTTACTGACTCCTCACTGTTTCCACTGTGTTACTGACTCCCTCCCTGTTTCCACTGTTGTTACTGACTCCCTCCCTGTTTCCACTGTCCTTGTTTCCACTGGCTCCTCCCTGTCTCCACTGGCTCCTCCCTGTCTCCACTGACTCCCTCCCTGTCTCCACTGTGTCTCACTGACTCCTCCCTGTCTCCACTGACTCCTCCTGTTCCACTGACTCCTCCTGTTTCCACTGTGTTACTGACTCCTCCCTGTTTCCACTGTGTTACTGACTCCCTCCTGTTTCCACTGTGTTACTGACTCCTCCCTGTCTCCACTGACTCCTCCTGTTTCCACACTGACTCCTCCCTGTTTCCACTGTGTTACTGACTCCTCCCTGTTTCCACTGACTCCCTCCTGTCTCCACTGACTCCTCCCCTCCCTGTCTCCACTGACTCCTCCCCTGTCTCCACTGTTACTCCTCCCTGTCTCCACTACTCCCTCCCCCTGTCTCACTGACTCCCTCCCTGTCTCCACTGACTCCTCCCTGTCTGCCACTGACTCCCTCCTGTTTCCACTGTGTTGGCTCCCTCCCTGTCTCCACTGACTCCTCCTGTTTCCTGACTCCCTCCCTGTCTCCTGACTCCTCCCTGTCTCCACTGACTCCTCCTGTCTCCACTGACTCCTCCTGTCTCCACTGACTCCTCCTGTCTCCACTGACTCCTCCCTGTCTCCCACTGACTCCTCCTGTCTCCACTGACTCCTCCTGTCTCCACTGACTCCCTCCTGTCTCCACTGACTCCCTCCCTGTCTCCACTGACTGTCCTGTCTCCACTGACTCCTCCTGTCTCCACTGACTCCTCCTGTCTCCACTGACTCCTCCTCCTCCACTGACTCCCTCCCTGTCCCACTGACTCATCCCTGTTCTTCACTGTGTCAACGCAGACTTTCCTGTCTCCACTGACTCTGACTCCCCTGTCTCCACTGACTCCCTCCCTGTCTCCAAAGGACTCCCTCCCTGTCTCCACTGACTCCTCCCTGTCTCACTGTGTTCCTGCAGTAATGCCATGTGTGGGAAAGGTACAGTGCACTTCCTCCACCAACAGCCTCCCTCCTGGAGGCTCGGTGTAACCAGATCATCGATGGTTCTTCATGTCACAGACTTTAACCTGGGCTCTGATGTTCTGGACCCTGCCTATTTCTTCCAGGGCAGCCCCTGCACCAAGGGGGAAGGTAAGATTAGCATTTTTGGTTTCAGTGTCTTCAACTGGTGTGTCTAAGGGATGCCATTTTTTCCACAGGCGAGGTGGTGTGTGTCAAGCCATTTTCTTCCACAGAGCGGGTGGTGTGTGTCCAAGCCATTTCTTCCACAGGGCGGGTGGTGTGTGTTGAGCCATTTCTTCCACAGAGGCGGGTGGTGTGTGTTGAGCCATTTTTTTTCCAGAGGCGGGTGGTGTGTTGAGCCATTTTTTTTCCACAGGCGGGTGTGTGTGTGTTGAGCCATTTTTTCCACAGGCTGATTGGTGTGTGTCGACCATTTTTCCACAGGTAGTTGGTGTGTGTCAAACCATTTCTTCCTGGGGCAGTTGGTGTGTGTCAAGCCATTTCTTCCACAGAGGCGGGTGTGTGTCAAACCATTTCTTCCACAGAGTGAGATTGGTGTGTGTCGAGCCATTTCTTCCACAGTGTGGGTGGTGTGTACTGGGCGGCAGGACAACCATACTGCCTTGTTGCTATGGGGTTTTGTTTGAATCCAGAGATCATATCAGGACTCCTCTCTTTTTCTTCCAGGCCTGTGTTGACTTCCAGTGTGTGAATGCCTGGCTCTACTGTCTGTGGACCTCCACTGTGACGCCAACAACACATGTAACAGCCGAGGGGTAAGAGAAGGTCTCACCCACAGGCGGCGGGAGCCTAGTGGTTAGAAGTGTGAGGCGGCAGGGTAGCTAGTGTGGTTAGAGTGTGGCGGCAGGGTAGCCTAGTGGTTAGAGTGTAGGCGGCAGGGTAGCCTGAGGTGGTTAGAGTGTAGAGGCGGCAGGGTAGCCTCGCTGACTAGAGATCTCATTCTCTATAAGGGTCGGGAACATCACGTGTTACAGGCCATCTGATTGGCTCGTCTGGGAGTCAAGACCAGTGTCTTTTGTATTGGCTGGTTGATTAGTTAATTGATTGGCTCTACTTGGGAAGACCAGTGTCTATTGTATTGGCTGGTTGATTGGTTAATGGTGATTGGCTCTACTTGGGAGAGAGACCAGTGTCTATTGTATTGGCTGGTTGATTAGTTAATTGATTGGCTCTACTTGGAGAGAGACCAGTGTCTGTGTATTGGCTGGTTGATTAGTTAATTGATTGGCTCTACTTGGGAGAGAGACCAGTGTCTATTGTATTGGCTGGTTGATTAGTTAATTGATTGGCTCTACTTGGGAAGACCAGTGTCTATTGTATTAGCTGGTTCATTAGTTAATTGATTGGCTCTACTTGGGAGAGAGACCAGTGCCTATTGTATTGGCTGGTTGATTAGTTAATTGATTGGCTCTACTTGGGAGAGAGACCAGTGTCTATTGTATTGGCTGGTTGATTAGTTGGTGATTGGCTCTACTTGGGAGAGAGACCAGTGTCTATTGTATTGGCTGGTTGATTAGTTAATTGATTGGTATCTCCCAGGTGTGTAACAACCAGGGGCACTGCCACTGTAATGACGGCTGGGGACCTCCTGACTGTGCCAAGTCAGGGAGAGGGGAGCAGTGTGGACAGCGGGCCTCACAGATAGGTAAATCCCTCTGCACACCTCCCTCTACCTGCCTGTCATTATAGACAGGTGCTGTTCACTGCACCTCCTCTACCTGCCTGTCATTATGGACAGGTACTGTTCACTGCACCTCCCTCTACCTGCCTGTCATTATAGACGTTACTGTTCACTGCACACCTCCCTCTACCTGCCTGTCACTATAGACAGGTACTGTTCACTGCACACCTTTCCTGTCTCTACCTGCCTGTCATTATAGACAGGTACTGTTCACTGCACACCTTTCCTCCCTCTACCTGCCTGTCATTATAGACCCAGGTACTGTTCACTGCACCTCCCTCTACCTGCCTGTCATTATGGACCTTTCCTCCCTCTACCTGCCTGTCATTATAGACAGGTACTGCACACCTTCACCTGCCTGTCACCCTTTCCTGTCTCTACCTGCCTGTCATTATAAACAGGTGTTCACTGCACACCTTTCCTGTCTCTACCTGCCTGTCATTATAGACCCGGCCTTTTGCACCTTCACCTGCCTGTCACACCTTTCCTGTCTCTACCTGCCTGTCATTATAGACAGGTGCTGTTCTGCACACCTCCCTCTACCTGCCTGTCACTATAGACAGGTGCACTGTTCACTGCACACCTTTCCTCCTCTACCTGCCTGTCATTATAGACAGGTACTGTTCCTGCACCTTTCCTCCCTCTACCTGCCTGTCATTATAGACAGGTGCTGTTCACTGCACACCTTTCCTGTCTCTACCTGCCTGTCATTATAGACAGGTACTGTTCACTGCACACCTTTCCTGTCTCTACCTGCCTGTCATTATAGACAGGTACTGTTCACTGCACACCTTTCCTGTCTCTACCTGCCTGTCACCTCCTCTGCCTTATTGGACAGGTGCACTGTTCACTGCACCTTTCCTCCTCTACCTGCCTGTCATTATAGACAGGTACTGTTCACTGCACCTTTCCTCCCTCTACCTGCCTGTCATTATGGACAGGTACTGTTCACTGCACACCTTTCCCTCTACCTGCCTGTCATTATAGACCAGGTACTGTTCACTGCACACCTTTCCTCCTCTACCTGCCTGTCATTATAGACAGGTACTGTTCACTGCACACCTCCTCTACCTGCCTGTCATTATAGACAGGTGCAATTCCTGCACCTTTCCTCTGTCTGCCTGTCATTATAGACCAGGTATGTTCACTACACACCTCCCTCTACCTGCCTGTCATTATAGACAGGTACTGTTCACTGCACACCTCCCTCTACCTGCCTGTCATTATAGACAGGTACTGTTCACTGCACCTCCTCTCTACCTGCCTGTCATTATAGACAGGTACTGTTCACTGCACACCTTTCCTGTCTCTACCTGCCTGTCATTATAGACAGGTACTGTTCACTGCACACCTTTCCTCTGTCTACCTGCCTGTCATTATAGACCATGGGTACTGTTCACTGCACACCTTTCCTCCCTCTACCTGCCTGTCATTATAGACAGGTACTGTTCACTGCACACCTTTCCTCTGTCTACCTGCCTGTCATTATAGACAGGTACTGTTCACTGCACACCTTTCCTGTCTCTACCTGCCTGTCATTATAGACAGGTACTGTTCACTGCACACCTTTCTCCTCTACCTGCCTGTCATTATAGACAGGTACTGTTCACTGCACACCTTTCCTCTGTCTACCTGCCTGTCATTATAGACAGGTACTGTTCACTGCACACCTCCTGTCTCTACCTGCCTGTCATTATAGACAGGTACTGTTCACTACACACCTTTCCTGTCTCTACCTGTCTACAGGTACTGTTCCTGCACACCTCCCTATTCATTATAGACAGGTACTGTTCACTGCACACCTTTCCTGTCTCTACCTGCCTGTCATTATAGACAGGTACTGTTCACTGCACACCTCCCTCTACCTGCTTGTCATTATAGTCAGGTACTGTTCACTGCACACCTTTCCTGTGTCTACCTGCCTGTCATTATAGACAGGTACTGTTCACTGCACACCTTTCCTCTGTCTACCTGCCTGTCATTATAGACAGGTACTGTTCACTGCACACCTTTCCTGTCTCTACCTGCCTGTCATTATAGACAGGTACTGTTCACTACACACCTTTCCTGTCTCTACCTGCCTGTCATTATAGACAGGTACTGTTCACTGCACACCTTTCCTCCTCTACCTGCCTGTCATTATAGACAGGTACTGTTCACTGCACACCTTCCTGTCTCTACCTGCCTGTCATGTGCTCCCCAGACGGCCTGCTGATCTTCACTAATAACTATCACTCTGCTTCTCCCAGATTATTCCCCTGAGGGACGGCCTGCTGATCTTCACTAATAACTATCACCCTGCTTCTCCCAGATTATTCCCTGAGGGACGGCCTGCTGACCTTCACTAATAACTATCACTCTGCTTCTCCCAGATTATTCCCTGAGGGACGGCCTGCTGACTCAGTCTTCATAACTATCCACCCTGCTTCTCCCAGATTATTCCCACTGAGGGACGGCCTGCTGACCTTCACTAATAACTATCACTCTGCTTCTCCCAGATTATTCCCTGAGGGACGGCCTGCTGACCTTCACTAATAACTATCACTCTGCTTCTCCCAGATTATTCCCTGAGGGACGACCTGCTGACCTTCACTAATAACTATCACTCTGCTTCTCCCAGATTATTCCCTGAGGGACGGCCTGCTGATCTTCACTAATAACTATCCTCTGCTTCTCCCAGATTATTCCCTGAGGGACGGCCTGCTGATCTTCACTAATAACTATCACTCTGCTTCTCCCAGATTATTCCCTGAGGGACGGCCTGCTGACCTTCACTAATAACTATCACTCTGTTCTCCCAGATTATTCCCTGAGGGACCTGCTGACCTTCACTAATAACTATCACTCTGCTTCTCCCAGATTATTCCCTGAGGGACGGCCTGCTGACCTTCACTAATAACTATCACCCTAAGCTTCTCCCAGATTATTCCCCTGGGGACGGCCTGCTGATTTTCTTCCTCCTGGTGGTTCCCATTCTGGTGCTGCTGGTGTTAGTGCTCTATGTGTTCAGAAGGGATACCCTGGAAAGATGCCTCAAGGACCACGCTCCAGACGCTCTAGGTAAACACTGTCTATCACCACGCTCTAGGTAAACACTGTCTATCACCACGCTCTAGGTAAACACTGTCTATCACTCACGCTCTGGGTAAACACTGTCTATCACCGGCTCTAGGTAAACACTGTCATCACCGCGCTCTAGGTAAACACTGCTCATCACCACGCTCTAGGTAAACACTTTGTCTATCACCACGCTCTAGGTGGGGCCACTGTCTTATCACCACGCTCCTGGGTAAACACGTCTTATCACCACGCTCTAGACGCTCAAAACACTGTCATCACCACGGCTCCTGAATTAAACACTGTCATCACCACGCTCCTGGGGTAACACTGTCTATCACCACGCTCTGGTAAACACTGTCTATCACCACGCTCTAGATTAAACACTGTCTATCACCACGCTCTAGGTAACACTGTCTATCACTGCGGCTCTAGGTAAACACTGTCTATCACCGGCTCTGTAAACACTGTGCTCATCACCACGCTCTGAGGTAGGCACAGTCTGTCACGTGGCTCCTGGGTAAACACTGTCTATCACAGCGCTCCTGGTAAACACTGCTCATCACCGCGCTCTAGGTAAACACTGTCTATCACCGGCGTCTAGGTAAACACTTGCTGGTCTGTCACCGGCTCTGGGTGGAGGCACTGTCTATCACCGCGCTCTAGGTAAACACTGTCTATCACCGGCTCTAGGTAAAACACTGTCTGTCACGGCTCTAGAGTGAAGCACTGTCTATCACCGCGCTCTAGGTAAGCACTGTCTATCACCGCGCTCTGGGTAAACACTGTCTATCACCGCGCTCTAGGTCAACACTGTCCATCACGCTCTGGGTAAACACTGCTCTAATCACCGCGCTCTAGGTGTAAACACTGTCAGGGGTAAACACTGTCCATCACCGCGCCTAGACCCTCAGGTAAACACTGTCTATCACCCACGCTCCTGGGTAAACACTGTCTATCACCACGCTAGACCCCCAGGTAAACACTGTCCTATCACCACGCTCTAGGTAAACACTGTCTATCACCGCGTCAGGACCTCTAGGTAAACACTGTCTGTCACCGCGCTCTGGACCTCTAGGTGAAACACTTTGTCTATCACCGCGTCTAGGTGCACACTGTTCATCACCGCTCCAGACGCTCTAGGTAAACACTGTCTATCACCACGCTCTGGACCTCTGGGTAAACACTGTCTATCACCACGCTAGGTAAACACTGCAGTCTGTCACCCCGGCTCAGGTAAACACTGTCTATCACCACGCTCTGAGGTAAACACTGTCCATCACCGCGCTCTAGGTCAACACATGTCTATCACCACGCTCTAGGTAAACACTGTCTATCACCACGCCTAGGTAAACACTGTCTATCACCACGCTCTAGTAACATCTGTATCACCGCGCTCTAGGTAAACACTGTCTATCACCGCGCTCTAGGTAAACACTGTCTATCCACCGCTCTAGGAAAACACTGTCTATCACCGCGCTCTAGGTAAACACTGTCTATCACCACGCTCTAGGTAAACACTGTCTATCACCGTGCTCTAGGTAAACACTGTCTATCACCGCGCTCTAGGTCAACACTGTCTATCACCGCGCTCCAGGGCGCTCTAGGTAAACACTGTCCATCTCACGCCTAGGTAAACACTGCCCATCACCACGCCTGTGTAAACACTGTCTATCACCGCTCTAGGTCAAGACTGTCTATCACCGCGCTCCAGGCGCTGAAAACACTGCTCCGGTCACCGCGCTTCTAGGTAAACACTGCTCATCACCGCGCTCTAGGTAAACACTGTCTATCACCGCGCTCTAGGTAAACACTGCTCATCACCGCGCTCAGGTAAACACTGCCCATCACCGCGCCGAAACACTGCTCATCACCGCGCTCTAGTAAACACTGTCTATCACCACGCTCTAGGTAAACACTGCTCATTACCACGCCTAGGTAAACACTGTCTATCACCGCGTCTAGGTAAACACACTGTCTATCACCGCGCTTCTAGGTAAACACTGTCTATCACCGCGCTCAGGTAAACACTGTCTATCACGCGCTCTAGGTAAACACTGTCTATCACCGCGCTCTAGGTAAACACTGTCTATCACCACGCTCTAGACACTTTAGGTAAACACTGTCTTATCACGCGCTCAGACACTTTAGGTAAACACTGTCTTATCACCGCGCTCCAGACACTTTAGGTAAACACTGTCTTATCACCGCGCTCCAGACACTTTAGGTAAAACACTGTCTTATCACCGCGCTCCAGACGCTCTAGGTAAACACTGTCTATCTAGGTAAACACTGCTCCTACCGCGCTCTAGGTAAACATCACTATCACCACGCCTAGGTAAACACTGCTCCATCACCGCCTAGGTCAATACTGTCTATCACCGCGCTCCAGGCGCCGAGGTAAACACTGTCTATCACCACGCCTAGGTAA
>NW_025752761.1:5000-11957 GCF_021184085.1 Oncorhynchus gorbuscha
CGCTCCTCCTCCCCTCTCCTCCTCTCCCCCGCTCCTCCTCTACTCCTCCTCCTCCTCCTCTCCTCTCCTCTCCTCCCCCCGCTCCTCCTCTCCCCTCTCCTCCTCTCTCCCCCGCCTCCTCCTCTCCCTCTCCTCCTCTCCCCTCTCCTCCTCTCCTCACCTCCTCCCCCGCTCCTCCTCCCCTCTCCCTCCTCTCCCCGCTCCTCCTCTCCCCTCTCCTCCTCTCTCCCCTCTCCCTCTCTCCTCCTCTCCTCTCCTCCTCTCCCCCGCTCCTCCTCCCCTCTCCTCCTCTCCCTCGCTCCTCCTCTACTCCTCCTCTCCTCCTCTCCTCTCCTCCCCCCCCGCTCCTCCTCTCCCCTCTCCTCCTCTCCCCGCTCCTCCTCTCTCTCCCTCTCCTCCCTCTCCCCCGCTCCTCCTCTCCTCTCTCCTCCTCTCCTCTCCTCCTCTCTCCTCTCCTCCTCTCCTCTCCTCCTCCTCTTCCCTCTCCTCCTCTGATGATCCTAAATCCCTCCTAGATAAAGCCTCATGATATTGAGAACTTGTCTCAAACTTTGATGATAGAAACAAATGAGACACACAATATCATGGGAGATTTCATTGCTACCACTTTTATGTAGCTTTTGTCATTGTTTTCGTCACTGTGAAGTATTTACTGGAGTATATACTTCGTACTGTTAGTCCATGGTGGGAAGCAGAGATATATCCACTGACACGGAACCCAAACTGGCTGGAGCGATATACTGTACTGTTAGTCCATGGTGGAAGCAGAGTTATATCCACTGACATGGAACCCAAACCGCTGATGATATACTGTACTGTTAGTCCATTGTGGAAGCAGAGATATATCCACTGACATGGAACCCAAACCGGTTGGAGCGAAATACTGTACTGTTAGTCCATTGTGGAAGTAGAGATATATCCACTGACATGGAACCCAAAACCGGCTGTGCGCATGAATACATTTATTTTGTTATGCCAGATGAGAGCGAGAGGGAAAAGGATACAAGGTAGTGGTCGGAGGGGAGTTGCAATGAGGTTAGTGGAAGAACAGCATCTAGTAAAGATGAGGTCGAGCGTATTGCCTGCCTTGTGAGTAGGGTGTGAAGGTGAGAGGGTGAGGTCAAAAGAGGAGAGGAGTGGAAAGAAGGAGGCAGAGAGGAATGAGTCAAAGGTAGACGGGGGGAGGTTAAAGTCGCCCAGAACTGTGAGAGGTGAGCCGTCTCAGGAAAGGAGCTCATCAAGGCATCAAGCTCATTGATGAACTCTCCGAGGAACCTGGAGGGTGATAAAAATGATATGATGTTAAGCTTGAAAGGGCTGGTAACTGGGTGACAGCATGAATTCAAAGGAGGCGATAGACAGATGGGTAAGGGAGAAAGAGAGAATGACCACTTGGGAGAGATGAGGATCCCGGGTGCCACCACCCCGCTGACCAGAAGCTCTCGGGGTGTGCGAGAACACGTGGGCGGACGAAGAGAGAGCAGTAGGAGTAGCAGTGTTGTCTGTGGTGATCCATGTTTCCGTAGTGCCAAGAAGTCGAGGGACTGGAGGCATAGGCTGAGATGAACTCTGCCTTGTTGGCCGCAGATCGGCAGTTCCAGAGGCTACCTGAGACCTGGAACTCCACGTGGGTCGTGCGCGCTGGGACCACCAGATTAGGCAGGCCGCGCCACGCGGTGGAGCGTTTGTATGGTCTGTGCAGAGAGGAGAGAACAGGGATAGACAGACACATAGCTGATGTACAGAAGGCTACGCTAATGCAAAGGAGATTGGAATGACAAGTGGACTACACGTCCGAATGTTCAGAAAGTTAAGCTTACTTAGCAAGAATCTTATTGACTAAAATGATTAAAATGATACAGTACTGTTGAAGTAGGCTAGCTGGCTCTAACCAGAATAGAAAGAAGAGTGGTAGGCCCCGTGCACAACTGAGCAAGTGGATAAGTACAAAACACCAGTCTCAACGCCAACAGTGAAGGGACGACTCGAGATACAGGCCTTCTAGGTTATGTTGCAAAGAAAAAAAGACAGATCTCAGACTGGCCAATAAAAGGAAAAGATTAATATGGGCAAAATAACACAGACACTGGACAGAGGAACACTGCCTAGAAGGCCAGTATCCCGGAGTCGCCTTCACTGTTGACGTTGAGACTGTAGTTTTGCATGTACTATTTAATTAAACTGCCAGTTGAGGACTCTGTGAGGCGTCTAATTTTATAGATTTAGTTATAGTATTGTATGAATTCCGCACGGAGCCTTCACCGTGCACCGCCCTAATACACTCCCTACTACACTCCCCTACTACACTACACACTCCACTACTACACTACACACTCCACTACTACACCCACTACCCACTCCCTCTACTACACTCACTAAATACACTCCACTACTACACTACACACCTTAATTACTACACTCCACTACTACACTCCACTACTACACTATACTACTACACCTCCTACGACTACACTCCACTACTACACTACACACTACATTAATACACTCCCCTATTCCACTACACACTACATTACTACACTCCCTACTACACTCCACTACTACACTCTACTACTACACCCTACAACTACACTCCACTACTACACTACACACTACATTACTACACTCCCCCACTACACTCCCCTACTACACTCCTCTACTACACTCCACTACTACACTCCACTACTACACTCCACTACTACACTCCACTACTACACTACACACTCCACTACTCCACTCCCTACTACACTCCACTACTACACTCCACTACTACACACTACATTAATACACTCCCTACTCCACTACACACTACATTACTACACTCCTCCACTACACTCCCTACTACACTACTACACTCCCCTACTACACTCCCCTACTACACTACACACTCCACTACTACACACTCCACTACTACACTCCCTACTACACTACACACTCCACTACTACACTCCCTACTACGCTACACACTCCACTACTCCACTCCCCTACTACACTCCACTACTACACTCCACTACTACACTACACACTCCACTACTACACTCCACTACTACACCCTACTACTACACCCTACAACTACACTCCACTACCCACTACACACTACATTACTACACTCCTCCACTACACTCCCTACTACACTACTACACTCCCTACTACACTCCCTACTACACTACACATCCACTACTACACACTCCTCCCTACTACACTCACTACTACACTCCCTACTACACTCCCTACTGCACTCACACTCCACTACTACACACCCACTACCACACTCCCTACTACACTCCCTACTACACTACACACTCCACTACTACACTCCCCTACTACACTCCCTACTACACTCCCCTACTACACTACACACCCCATTACTACACTACACTACTACACTACACACTCCACTACTCCACTCCTCTCACTACTACTACACTACTACACTCCACTACTACACTCCACTACTACACCCTACTACTACACTCCACTACTACACTACACACTACATTAATACACTCCCTACACACTACATTACTACACTCCTCCACTACACTCCCCTACTACACTCCCCTGCTACACTCCCCTACTGCACTACACACTCCACTACTACATACTCCACTACTACACTCCACTACTACACTCCCCTACTACACTCCCCTACTACACTACACACTCCACTCCACTACTACACTCCACTACTACACTCCACACTCCACTACTACACTCCACTACTACACTCCACTACTACACTACCCACTACATTAATACACTCCCCTACTCCACTACACACTACATTAATACACTCCCCACTACACTCCCTACTACACTACTACACTCCCCTACTGCACTACACACTCCACTACTACACACTCCACTACTACGCTCCCTACTACACTCCCCTACTACACTACACTCACATCCACTACTACACTCCCTACTAAACTACACACTCCACTACTCCACTCCCTACTACACTCCACTACTACACTCCACTACTACACTCTACTACTACAACCTACTACTACACTCCACTACTACACTACACACTACATTAATACACTCACCTACTCCACTACACACTCCACTACTACACTCCCTACTACACTACTACACTCCACTACTATACTCCACTACCACACTCCCTACTACACTCCCCTACTGCACTACACACTCCACTACTACACACTCCACTACTACACTCCCCTACTACACTGCACACTCCATTACTGCACTCCACTACTACCCCACTAGACATCCACTAGACACTCCACTACTCCCCTACTACACTCAACTACTAAACTCCCCTAGACACTCCACTGCTACACTCCACTCCACTACACTAAACAATCCACTACTACACTACACTAGACACTCCACTACTACACTACACTAGACACTCCACTACTACACTACACTACACTAGACACTACACTACTACACTACACTAGACACTCCACAACTACACTACACTAGACACTCTACTACTACACTACTACACTCCATTCCACTACTACACTAAACTAGACACTCCACTACTACACTCCACTACTATTATACTCCCTAGACACTCTACACTCCACTCCCCCTACCTCACTCCACTACTCCACTACTCCACTCCACTACTACACTCCACTACACTACTCCACTAGACACTCCAGTACTACACTCCAGTACTACACTCCACTAGACACTCCACTATTACACTCCACTATTACACTCCACTACTCCACTAGAAACTCCAATAGACACTCCACTACTCCACTCCACTACACTAGACACTCATACTAGACTCCACACCACTACTACACTACACACTCCACTACTACACTACACTAGACACTCAACTACTACAATCCACTACTACACTCCACTGCTACACTAGACACTCCACTACTACACTACACACTCCACTACTCCACTCCTCTAGACACTCTACACTTCACTACTACATTCCCCGACACTCCACTACTCCACTACCGCACTACTCCACTCCACTAGACCCTCCACTACTACACTCCACTAGACACTCCAGTAGACACTTCAGTACTACACTACACTACTCCACTAGACACTCCACTACTCCACTCCACTAGACCCTCCACTACTACACTCCACTACTCCACTCAGACACTCCAGTAGACACTCCACTCCACTAGACACTCCACTAGACACTCCAGTACTACACTCCACTAGACACTCCGCTACTACACTCCACTACTCCACTAGACACTCCACTAGACACTCCAGTACTACACTCCACTAGACACTCCGCTAGACACTCCATTACTCCACTCCACTACACTAAACACCCCACTACTACACTTCACTACTACACTCCAATACTACACTCCATTAGACACTCCACTATTACACTCACTACTCCACTAGACACTCCACTAGACACTCCACTACTCCACTCCACTAGACCCTCCACAACTCCACTCCACTACTCCACTAGACACTTCACTAGACACTCCACTACTCCACTCCACTAGACCCTCCACTACTCCACTCCACTACTCCACTAGACACTCCACTAGACACTCCACTACTCCACTCCACTAGACCCTCCACTACTCCACTCCACTACTCCACTAGACACTCCAGTAGACACTCCAGTACTATACTCCACTAGACACTCCAGTAGACACTCCAGTACTCATACTCCACTAGACACTCCACTAGACACCTAGACACTCCAGTACTACACTCCACTAGACACTCCACTAAACACCCCACTACTACACTCCAATACTACACTCCATTAGACACTCCACTACTCCACTAGACACTCCACTACTACACTCCACTACTCCACTCCACTACTATGCTCCACTACTATGCTTCACTACTATGCTCCACTACTCCACTCCACTGATATGCTCCACTACGATGCTCCCCTAGACACTCCACTAGACACTCTACTTCTCCACTACTCCACTCCACTACTACACTCGACTCCACTACACTAGACACTCCACTACTACACTCCACTCCACTACTACACTCCATTACTACACTCCACTACTAAACTCCACTCCACTCCACTACTACACTCCACTACTACACTTCTACGCTCTACTACTCCACTCCACTACTACACTCCACTGCTCCACTACTACACTCCACTACTACACTTCTACGCTCTACTACTCCACTCCACTACTACACTCCACTGCTCCACTACTACACTCCATTAATCCACTACTACACTCCACTGCTCCACTCCTCCACTACTACACTCTTCTATTACACTCCACTACTTCACTCTACTATTACACTCCAATACACCACTACTCCACTACTCCACTACACTTAGACACTCCGTTACTACACTCTACTACTACACTCCACTACACCACTCCACTACTACACCACACACCACACTACTACACTCCCCTCTACTACACCCCCCTACTACACTCCTCTCTACTACACTCTACTACTACACCCTACAACTACACCTACACTACTACACCACAGCCACTACATTACTACACTCCCCACTACACTCCCCTACTACACTCCTCTACTACACTCCACTACTACACTCCACTACTACACTCCACTACTACACTCCACTACTACACTACACACTCCACTACTCCACTCCCCCTACTACACTCCACTACTACACTCCACTACTATACACTACATTAATACACTCCCCTACCCACTACACACTACATTACTACACTCCTCCACTACACTCCCCTACTACACTACTACACTCCCCTACTACACTCCCCTACTACACTACACACTCCACTACTACACGACTCCACCTACTACACTCCCATACTACACTACACACTCCACTACTAGCACTCCCCTACTACGCTACACACTCCACTACTCCACTCCCCTACTACAGCTCCAACTACCACACTCCACTACTACACTACACACTCCACTACCACACTCCACTACTACACCCTACTACTACACCCTGCCAACTACACTCCACTA
>NW_025752762.1:0-11956 GCF_021184085.1 Oncorhynchus gorbuscha
AGTGTATAACTGTAAAGTGTTAACTATAAAGTGTTAACTGTAAAGTATATAACTGTAAAGTATATAACTGTAAAGTGTATAACTGTAAAGTGTGAGTGTTAACTGTAAAGTGTGAGTGTTAACTGTAAAGTGTATAACTGCAAAGTTTGAGTGTTAACTGTAAAGTGTTAACTATAAAGTGTTAACTGTAAAGTATATAACTGTAAAGTGTATAACTGCAAAGTGTATAACTGTAAAGTGTTAACTATAAAGTGTTAACTGTAAAGTGTATAACTGTAAAGTGTATAACTGTAAAGTGTATAACTGTACAGTGTGAGTGTTAACTGTAAAGTGTGAGTGTTACCTGTAAAGTGTATAACTGTAAAGTGTGAGTGTTTACTGTAAAGTGTGAGTCTTAACTGTGAAGTGTATAACTGTAAAGTGTATAACTGTAAAGTGTGAGTGTTTACTGTAAAGTGTGAGTCTTAACTGTAAAGTATATAACTGTAAAGTGTATAACTGTAAAGTGTGAGTGTTAACTGTAAAGTATATAACTGTAAAGTGTGAGTGTTAACTGTAAAGTGTGAGTGTTAACTGTAAAGTGTGAGTGTTAACTGTAAAGTGTATAACTGTAAAGTGTGAGTGTTAGCTGTAAAGTGTATAACTGTAAAGTGTGAGTGTTAACTGTAAAGTGTGAGTGTTAACTGTAAAGTGTATAACTGTAAAGTGTGAATGTTAACTGTAAAGTATATAACTGTAAAGTGTGAGTGTTAGCTGTAAAGTGTGAGTGTTAACTGTAAAGTGTGAGTGTATAACTGTAAAGTATATAACTGTAAAGTGTGAGTGTTAGCTGTAAAGTGTATAACTGTAAAGTGTATAACTGTAAAGTGTGAGTGTTAGCTGTAAAGTGTATAACTGTAAAGTGTATAACTGTAAAGCGTGAGTGTTAACTGTAAAGTGTATAACTGTAAAGTGTATAACTGTAAAGCGTGAGTGTTAACTGTAAAGTGTGAGTGTTAGCTGTAAAGTGTATAACTGTAAAGTGTATAACTGTAAAGTGTATAACTGTAAAGTGTATAACTGTAAAGTGTATAACTGTAAAGTGTGAGTGTTAACTGTAAAGTGTGAGTGTTAGCTGTAAAGTGTATAACTGTAAAGTGTATAACTGTAAAGTGTATAACTGTAAAGTGTATAACTGTAAAGTGTATAACTGTAAAGCGTGAGTGTTAACTGTAAAGTGTGAGTGTTAGCTGTAAAGTGTATAACTGTAAAGTGTATAACTGTAAAGTGTATAACTGTAAAGTGTATAACTGTAAAGCGTGAGTGTTAACTGTAAAGTGTGAGTGTTAGCTGTAAAGTGTATAACTGTAAAGTGTATAACTGTAAAGTGTATAACTGTAAAGTGTGAGTGTTAGCTGTAAAGTGTATAACTGTAAAGTGTATAACTGTAAAGTGTATAACTGTAAAGTGTGAGTGTTTTCATGTTGAAATATCATTTTACAATAACAACATGCGTAAACAAAGACCATAAACAGACCACTAATGTTACCAAAACATCAATGACATCACACCTGCTCAGACCCACATGTCCCCACTGCTACTGTACACATCACATATGTCTCCCCCCTCATCCGTCCTCCCCAGGAAGGTGCCGGTGCTTGTAGAACTCTATGAAATATGGCCTCAAATGGCACTGTAGAATGTTTCTCCGTAGCCCACACGTTTTCAATATTTAAATAACCGTTTGGGATTCATCCACTGTAGAATGTTTCTCCGTAGCCCACACGTTTTCAATATTTAAATAACCGTTTGGGAGTCATCCACTGTAGAATGTTTCTCCGTAGCCCTCACGTTTTCAATATTTAAATAACCGTTTGGGAGTCATCCACTGTAGAATGTTTCTCCGTAGCCCACACGTTTTCAATATTTAAATAACCGTTTGGGATTCATCCACTGTTGTAATGATGTATGATCATGTGATTTCCAGTTTTTTTTAGGTCAACGTTTTCTTCTAAATCATTGACAAATAAAGTATCCCCCCCCCCAATTGGGTCTCTCATTACCACCCCTCATATGTCATGTCTTGGAATATGCAGACAGACGGATTTTAAAATGAAGTTTACATTGTAATACTTCTGACAGCCAACGTTCCAACTCCGCCCCGTATCTTTATGACATCATAACATTCCCAGAATGGAATGGATTATTGAGTCGTTGTTAGTTTTACACTGAAGACATGACTCTGCCCATTTGTGCTGTACAAGTTGTGAATTTTACATCGTAATACTTCTGACAGCCAACGTTCCAACTCCGCCCCGTATCTTTATGACATCATAACATTCCCAGAATGGAATGGATTATTGAGTCGTTGTTAGTTTTACACTGAAGACATGACTCTGCCCATTTGTGCTGTACAAGTTGTGAATTTTGTCTCTTGCGCATCTCTTAGAAAAACAACTATAAACTATTTGGAAGCGAGACTTAAAAAGAACTGATGTTGGCACAAGATGGAGGGAAAGTTGGAACAGAACTAAAATAAAGTTAAAGGAAATGTAAACCTAATCCAGTATAAACTAAAATGTATAGAATGTATTGGCTCTCTGCAAGGTTTAGTACACTACCGGTCAAAGGTTTTACACCTACTCATTCAAGGGTTTTTCTTTATTTTTACTATTTTCTACATTGTTGAATAATAGTGAAGACAACAAAACTATGAAATAACACATATGGAATCATGTAGTGACCAAAAAAGTGTTAAACAAATCCAAATATATTATCCCACGAAGTAGAAAATAGTAAAAAATAATATAAGAAAAACCCTTGAATGAGTAGATGTGTCCAAACTTTTGACCAGTAGTGTATATCTGACCTATCATATGAACATCATTGTCTGACTCAAATCAGATTCTCTAATTTGAAAATATTTAAAATCGACATTTGGTGATATAAACTTTTTTTTTTTTTAAGTTGCATGTTTCAATTGCTTCTGTCATGAAAATGCCTTTAGTTGTCCATGTGGACCAACAAGTGAAAGGACTGTTCCTTAGTGCATTTAACTACATGTCACAAGTAAATTCCTGGGTGGTGAGCTGGTACAAGTCCATGTCTGGAAGGTTGAAACCACCCTCAGACTCAGGAAGGTTAAAACCACCCTCAGACTCAGGAAGGTCTGAAACCACCCTCAGACTCAGGAAGGTTAAAACCACCCTCAGACTCAGGAAGGTTAAAACCACCCTCAGACTCAGGAAGGTCTGAAACCACCCCCAGACTCAGGAAGGTTAAAACAACCCTCAGACTCAGGAAGGTTAAAACCACCCTCAGACTCAGGAAGGTTAAAACCACCCTCAGACTCAGGAAGGTTAAAACCACTCTCAGACTCAGGAAGGTTAAAACCACCCTCAGACTCAGGAAGGTTAAAACCACCCTCAGACTCAGGAAGGTTGAAACCACCCTCAGACTCAGGAAGATTTAAACCACCCTCAGACTCAGGAAGGTTGAAACCACCCTCAGACTCAGGAAGGTTAAAACCACCCTCAGACTCAGGAAGGTTAAAACCCCCCTCAGACTCAGGAAGGTTAAACCCCTCAGACTCAGGAAGGTTATAACCACCCTCAGACGGTTGAAACCACCCTCAGACTCAGGAAGGTTAAAACCAGGCTCAGACTCAGGAAGGTTGAAACCACCCTCAGACTCAGGAAGGTTAAAACCACCCTTAGACTCAGGAAGGTTAAAACCACCCTCAGACTCAGGAAGGTTAAAACCACCCTTAGACTCAGGAAAGGTTATAACCACCCTCAGACTCAGGAAGGTTATAACCACCCTCAGACTCAGGAAGGTTAAAACCACTCTCAGACTCAGGAAGGCTAAAACCACCCTCAGACTCAGGAAGGTTAAAACCACCTCAGACTCAGGAAGGTCTGAAACCACCTCAGACTCAAGAAGGTCTGAAACCACCCTCAGACTCAGGAAGGTTAAAACCACCCTCAGACTCAGGAAGGTTGAAACGTTCCCTTTATTCTATACATTCTATTTGCCCATATAAAGTCATAACAGACAGAGGATACTTATTTAAAGGATTTCTACAGTGGGGTAATTGATGTCACCCAGGATGATGTATGTTAACTTTATAGGGTGGTCAGTACCCGACAGTGTTGCATTGTCCAACCCCTCAGCGTTGGCCTTTAGAACCCCAGCGTGGTCTCCTTTAAGGTACCGCCCCCAGGCGGAGCCATCTTGTTGTAGTCACACAGCTCAAACAGGAAGTAGGTGGGCGTGTCCCCGCTGCACACCACTGCGGACCCTCCCCCACGCACCAGAACTTCCCCTGTGAATCTAGAGAGGAGGGAGAACAGTTTATTGTAGATTATACCAAAAACATGAGCAACACCTTCCTAATATTGAGTTGCATCCCCTTTTGTTCTCAGAACAGCCTCAATTTGGAGCGGCAGATCGTTCCCCCTGTGAGCGCGGAGTGGTTTTTAGCCCGAGCAGTAGGAGGGGACATGGAGCGATGGAGCGGCATATCGTTCCCCCAGCGGAGTGGTTTTTAACCCGAGCAGTAGGAGGGGACATGGAGCGATGGAGCTGCAGATCGTTCTGTGAGCCTGGGAGTGGTTTTTAGCCCGAGCAGTAGGAGGGGACATGGAGCGATGGAGCGGCAGATCGTTCTGTGAGGGCGGAGTGGTTTTAGCCCGAGCAGTAGGAGGGGACATGGAGCGATGGAGTGGCAGATCGTTCCTGTGAGGGCGGGAGTGGTTTTTAGCCCGAGCAGTAGGAGGGGACATGGAGCGATGGAGCGGCAGATCGTTCCCAGCGGAGTGGTTTTTAGCCCAAGCAGTAGGAGGGGACATGGAGCGATGGAGCGGCATATCGTTCCCCTGTGGAGTGGTTTTAGCCCGAGCAGTAGGAGGGGACATGGAGCGATGGAGCAACAAATAAAATATATTTTCCTGGGGCCCTGGAGGCTGTAGGCTCCGTCGGACCCTGTGTAGGTGTGTCTGTGTAGTCGTCGGAGGCTGTAGGCTTCCTGTGTAGGTGTGCCTGTACCGGAGGCTGTAGGCCCCGTCGGACCCTGTGTAGGTGTGTCTGTACCTCGGAGGCTGTAGGCCCTGTGTAGGTGTGTCTGTGTACCTCGGAGGCTGTAGGGCTCCGTCGGACCCTGTGTAGGGGGGTCTGTGTACCTCGGAGGCTGTAGGCTCCGTCGGACCCTGTGAGTGCCTGTACCTCGTAGGCTGTAGGCCCCGTCGGACCCTGTGTAGGTGTGTCTGTACCTTGAGGCTGTAGGCTCCCTGTGTAGGTGTGTTCAGTGCCCTGGAGGCTGTAGGCTCCGCGGACCCTGTGTAGGTGTGTCTGTACCTCGGAGGCTGTAGGCTCGGACCCTGTGTAGGTGTGTCTGTGTACCTGAGGCTGTAGGCTCCGTCGGACCCTGTGTAGGTGTGTCTGTGTACTCGGAGGCTGTAGGCTCCCGTCGGACCCTGTGTAGGTGTGTCTGTACCTCGGAGGCTGTAGGCTCCCGTCGGGAACCTGTGTAGGTGTGTCTGTACCTCGGAGGCTGTAGGCTCCCTGTATAGGTGTGTCTGTGTACCTCCGGAGGCTGTAGGCCCCATCGACCCTGTGTAGGTGTGTCTGTACCTCGGAGGCTGTAGGCTCCGTCGGACCCTGTGTAGGTGTGTCTGTGTACCTCGGAGGCTGTAGGCTGTCGGACCCTGTGTAGGTGTGTCTGTGTATCTCGGAGGCTGTAGGCTCCGTCGGACCCTGTGTAGGTGTGTCTGTACCTCGGAGGCTGTAGGCTCCGTCGTACCCTGTGTAGGTGTGTCTGTAGGCTCCGTCGGACCCTGTGTAGGTGTGTCTGTATACCCCGGAGGCTATAGGCTCCGTCGGACCCTGTGTAGGTGTGTCTGTATACCCCGGAGGCTGTAGGCTCCATCGGACCCTGTGTAGGTGTGTCTGTACCTCGGAGGCTGTAGGCTCCGTCGGACCCTGTGTAGGTGTGTCTGTATACCTCGGAGGCTGTAGGCTCCATCTTTAAACTCCAGCTGGAAGACGTCGTAGGAGGAGCGGTTAGAATCCAGCGTTCCGTGCCAACCTTACGACAGCCAATGAAACCGTGTTCTCCACGGAGGACTATGATTGGCCGATTGATCAGCTTCATCAGGAACTGCTCCGCCTCCCCTGGAGACAAAACAGGGAAACGGATCAAACACGGATTGATTAGCTGATTGATTAGCTGATCGTTTGATAAGTTAATGAATAGGTTTCTGTCTCGATCAGTTAGTTGATCAGTTAGCTGATTGATTAGCTGATGGTTTGATAAGTTAATGAATAGGTTTCTGTCTCGATCAGTTAGCTGATTGATTAGCTGATCGTTTGATAAGTTAATGAATAGGTTTCTGTCTCGATCAGTTAGTTGATTGATTAGCTCCAGTTTCAATTGTTCTGCCTTACTATTATTCAACCATGCTGGTCATTTATGAACATTTGAACATCTTGGCCACGTTCTGTTATAATCTCCACCCGGCACAGCCAGAAGAGGACTATTACCCCACATATGCTCTCTAATTCTCTTTCTTTCTCTCTCTCGGAGGACCTGAGCCCTAGGACCGTGCCCCAGGACTACCTGACATGATGGCTCCTTGCTGTCCCCAGTCCACCTGACTGTGCTGCTGCTCCAGTTTCAACTGTTCTGCCTTATTATTATTTGACCATGCTGGTCATTTATGAACATTTGAACATCTTGGTCATGTTCTGTTATAATCTCTACCCGGCACAGCCAGAAGAGGACTGGCCACCCACATAGCCCGGTTCCTCTCTAGGTTTCTTCCTAGGTTTTGGCCTTTCTAGGGAGTTTTTCCTAGCCACCGTGCTTTTACACCTGCATTGTTTGCTGTTTGGGGTTTTAGGCTGGGTTTCTGTACAGCACTTGAGATATCAGCTGATGTACGAAGGGCTATATAAATAATTTTGATTTGATTTGATTTGATTAGCTGATCGTTTGATAAGTTAATGAATAGGTTTCTGTCTCGATCAGTTAGTTGATTGATTAATTGACAGATATTTCAATAATAAGGAATACTCTGCAAACGATAAGATTCACTGGCCGCTGCGGCCATAGTTACAGCACGTATCGTCACGGTTACGGTAACGGTATCCACGGTGACAGACTAACCTGCGTTGTCGACGGTAGCAGCTAGCTGTCCGTTCCTCTTGGCGGCAACGTATTTCCCATTAGAGGCTTTGAGAGAAACCTTCCCCTCACACCACTCCAGATCAAAATGACTGTTAGATGACCTACACACACACACACACACACACACACACACACACACACACACACACACACACACACACACACACACACACACACACACACACACACACACACACACAGACACCAAACACCAACGTATTTCCCATTAGAGGCTTTGAGAGAAACCTTCCCCTCACACCACTCCAGATCAAAATGACTGTTAGATGACCTACACACACACACACACACACACACACACACACACACACACATACACACACACATACACACACACACACACACACACACACACACACACACACACACACACACACACACACACACACACACACACACACACACACACACACACACACACACACACACACACACACACACACAGAGAGACACACACACACACGCACACGCACGCGCACGCACACACACACATGTATAGTGTGTATAGTGTGTATAGTGTGTATAGTATTATTGTAGTGTGTATAGTGTGTGTGTATAGTGTGTGTAGTGTGTATAGTGTGTGTAGTGTGTAGTGTGTGTAGTGTGTATAGTGTGTATAGTGTGTGTAGTGTGTAGTGTAGTGTGTAGTGTGTAGTGTGTGTAGTGTATAGTGTGTGTAGTGTGTAGTGTGTGTAGTGTGTATAGTGTGTGTAGTGTGTAGTGTAGTGTGTAGTGTGTAGTGTGTGTAGTGTGTATAGTGTGTATAGTGTGTATAGTGTGTAGTGTGTATAGTGTGTAGAGTGTATAGTGTCTGTATAGTGTGTATAGTGTGTGTAGTGTGTGTAGTGTGTATAGTGTATAGTGTGTAGTGTGTAGTGTGTATAGTGTGTAGTGTGTAGTGTGTATTGTGTATAGTGTGTGTAGTGTGTAGTGTGTATAGTGTGTAGTGTGTATAGTGTGTATAGTGTGTAGTGTGTATAGTGTGTAGAGTGTATAGTGTATAGTGTATAGTGTGTATAGTGTGTATAGTGTAGTGTGTGTAGTGTGTGTAGTGTATAGTGTGTGTAGTGTGTAGTGTGTATAGTTTGTATAGTGTATAGTGTGTAGTGTGTGTAGTGTGTAGTGTGTGTAGTGTGTAGTGTGTGTAGTGTGTGTAGTGTGTATAGTGTGTATAGTGTATAGTGTGTATAGTGTGTATAGTGTGTGTAGTGTGTATAGTGTATATAGTGTATAGTGTGTATAGTGTACAGTGTGTGTATAGTGTATAGTGTGTAAAGTGTGTATAGTGTGTAGTGTGTATAGTGTGTATAGTGTGTGTAGTGTGTAGTGTGTATAGTGTGTATAGTGTGTGTAGTGTATAGTGTGTATAGTGTGTGTAGTGTGTAGTGTGTATAGTGGGTGTAGTGTATAGTGTGTATAGTGTGTAGTGTGTAGTGTGTGTAGTGTGTATAGTGTATAGTGTGTGTAGTGTATAGTGTGTGTAGTGTATTACTTAGTGGAGGCGGTACACTGCAGTCCTCCGGTGGAGGTGAGGGTCCAGTACTTCCCTGCAGCAGTGCGAACGCACACTTCCTGTTTCTGTCTCACGACTCATCTCCACCTGGAACACTTCCTGGTCACCCTCCTCGTCCTGATTGGCCGAAAGGTCCATGCCTGGGGTCAGGGGTAGGGGTCACAGAGATCATACAGGGTTAATTGTGAACAATGTTTTGTGAAACTAGGAATTATTTAGGTTTGAGTTTCAATCAACATGCCGTCTATACTAGTCGATCACTCACTAATACCCAACATATATTATATATACAGTACCAGTCTATATATACAGTACCAGTCAACATATATTATATATACAGTACCAGTCTATACTAGTCGATCACTCACTAATACCCAACATATATTATATACAGTACCAGTATATACTAGTAGATCACAAATACCCAACATATATTATATATACAGTAAACCAGTCTATACTAGTCGATCACTAATACCCAACATATTAGATATACAGTACCAGTCTATACTAGTAGATCACTAATACCCAACATATATTAGATATAAAGTACCAGTCTATACTAGTAGATCACTAATACCCAACATATATTATATATACAGTACCAGTCTATTAGATCACTAATACCAAACATATATTATATACAGTACCAGTCTATACTAGTAGATCACTCACTAATACCCAACATATATTATATACAGTACCAGTCTATACTAGTAGATCACTAATACCCAACATATATTATATACAGTACCAGTCTAGTAGATCACTAATACCCAACATATATTATATACAGTACCAGTCTAGTAGATCACTAATACCCAACATATATTATATACAGTACCAGTCTATAATAGTAGATCACTAATACCCAACATATATTATATATACAGTACCAGTCTATACTAGTCGATCTCTCACTAATACCCAACATATATTAAATATACAGTACCAGTCTAGTAGATCACTAATACCCAACATATATTATATA
Source organism: Oncorhynchus gorbuscha (assembly GCF_021184085.1). Lineage (NCBI taxonomy): Eukaryota > Metazoa > Chordata > Actinopteri > Salmoniformes > Salmonidae > Oncorhynchus > Oncorhynchus gorbuscha. The sequence continues at coordinate 9,688 of NW_025752762.1, forward strand.
CAGTACCAGTCTATAATAGTAGATCACTAATACCCAACATATATTATATATACAGTACCAGTCTATACTAGTCGATCTCTCACTAATACCCAACATATATTTTATACAGTACCAGTCTAGTTTATCACTCACTAATACATTTACATTTAAGTCATTTAGCAGACGCTCTTATCCAGAGCGACTTACAAATTGGTGCATTCACCTTATGACATCCAGTGGGACAGTCACTTAACAATAGTGCATCTAAAACTTTGGGGGGGTGGGGTGAGAGGGATTACTTAACCTATCCTAGGTATTCCCAAAGAGGTGGGGTTTCAGGTGTCTCCGGAAGGTGGTGATTGACCCGCTGTCCCTGGCGTCGTGAGGGGAGTTTGTTCCACCATTGGGGGCCAGGGCAGCGAACAGTTTTGACTGGGCTGAGCGGGAGCTGTACCTCCTCGCCAGTGGTAGGAGGCGAGCAGGCCAGAGGTGGATGAACGCAGGCTCTGTTTGGGTGTAGGGCCTGATCAGAGCCTGGAGGTACTGAGGTGCCGTTCCTCACAGCTCCGTAGGCAAGCACCATGGTCTTGTAGCGGATGCGAGCTTCAACTGGAAGCCAGTGGAGAGAACGGAGCAGCGGGGTGACGGGAGAGAACTTGGGAAGGTTGAACACCAGACGGGCTGCGTTCTGGATGAGTTGAAGGGGTTTAATGGCACAGGCAGGGAGCCCAGCCAACAGCGAGTAGCTGTAATCCAGACGGGAGATGACAAGTGCCTGATTCAGGGACCTGCGCCCGCTTCCTGTGTGAGGCAGGGTCGTACTCTGCGGATGTTGTAGAGCATGAACCTACAGGAACGGGCCACCGCCTTGATGTTAGTTGAGTACCCAACATATATTAGATATACAGTACCAGTCTAGTAGATCACTAATACCCAACATATATTATATATACAGTACCAGTCTAGTAGATCACTCACTAATACCCAACATATATTATATATACAGTACCAGTCTATACTAGTAAAAAAAAAAAAAAATGCCATTTAGCAGACGCTTTTATCCAAAGCGACGTACAGTCATGTGTGCATACATTCTACGTATGGGTGGTCCCGATCAACCCACTACCCTGGCGCAAGCGCCATGCTCTACCAACTGAGCTACAGAAGGACCACTAATACCCAACATATATTATATATACAGTACCAGTCTATAAAAGTAGATCACTCACTAATACCCAACATATATTATATACAGTACCAGTCTAGTAGATCACTAATACCCAACATATATTATATATACAGTACCAGTCTATACTAGTAGATCATTTACTAATACCCAACATATATTATATACAGTACCAGTCTATACTAGTAGATCACTAATACCCAACATATATTAGATATACAGTACCAGTCTATACTAGTAGATCACTAATACCCAACATATATTAGATATACAGTACCAGTCTATACTAGTAGATCACTAATACCCAAATATATATTATATATATATACCAGTCTATACTAGTAGATCACTCACTAATACCCAACATATATTATATACAGTACCAGTCTATACTAGTAGATCACCTACTAATACCCAACATATTATATATATTGTGCACCAGTTCATACCAGTAGATCACCACTAATACCCAACATATATTATATATACAGTACCAGTCTATACTAGTAGATCACTCACTAATACCCAACATATATTATATATACAGTACCAGTCTATACTAGTAGATCATTCACTAATACCCAACATATATTAAATATACAGTACCAGTCTAGTAGATCACTAATACCCAACATATATTATATACAGTACCAGTCTAGTAGATCACTAATACCCAACATATATTATATACAGTACCAGTCTATTAGATCACTAATACCAAACATATATTATGTACAGTACCAGTCTATTAGATCACTAATACCAAACATATATTATGTACAGTACCCGTCTAGTAGATCACTCACTAATACGCAACATATATTATATATACAGTACCAGTCTAGTAGATCACTAATACCCAACATATATTATATACAGTACCAGTCTAGTAGATCACTAATACCCAACATATATTATATATACAGTACCAGTCTAGTAGATCACTAATACCCAACATATATTAGATATACAGTACCAGTCTAGTAGATCACTCACCAATACCCAACATATATTAGATATACAGTACCAGTCTATACTAGTAGATCACTAATACCCAACATATATTATATACAGTACCAGTCTAGTAGATCCAGCAATACGTAG
>NW_025752763.1:0-7500 GCF_021184085.1 Oncorhynchus gorbuscha
GCTGTTCCTATTCCCTAATCATCATTTAGTCTTCCCACACCTGTTCCCGATCCTTTCCCCTGATTAGAGTCCCTATTTCTTCCTTTGTGTTCCGTTCCTGTCCTGTCGGTTCCTTGTTTAGAATTCACCGTGCTGTGATTGTGTATCGCCCTGTCCTGTCGTGTTTTGCCTTCATCAGATGCTGCGTGTGAGCAGGTGTCTCTGTCAGCTACGGCCTGCGCCTACCCGAGCGACCTGCAGTCTGTGGCCGCTTCTCCTGTTATTCCCCTCTACAGACTAGAGGATTTCTGTTATTCCCTGTTTGGACATTTCTGTTAAGGATTCAGGATTTGTCGTTTTCTGTTTGGACTTGAATAAACTCTGTTTCTGTTAAGTCGCTTTTGGGTCCTCTTTCACCTGCATGACAGAAGGAACCGACCAAGGAATGGACCCAGCGACTTCAGACGCTCGTTACACTGCCGTCAAGATCCAAGGAGCCATGCTCGGCAGACACGAGCAGGAATTGTCTGCTGCTCGCCATGCCGTGGAGAACCTGGCCGCTCAGGTTTCCGACCTCTCTGGACAGTTCCAGAGTCTACGTCTCGTGCCACCTGTTACTTCCTGGCCTGCCGAGCCTCCAGAACCTAGGGTTAATAACCCACCTTGCTACTCCGGGCAGCCCACTGAGTGCCGCTCCTTTCTCACGCAGTGTGAGATTGTGTTCTCTCTCAACCCAACACATACTCTAGAGAGAGCTCGGGTTGCTTACGTCATTTCACTCCTTACTGGCCGGGCTCGAGAATGGGGCACAGCTATCTGGGAGGCAGGGCTGATTGCTCTAACAAGTTCCAGAACTTTAAAGAGGAGATGATTCGGGTTTTTGACCGTTCAGTTTTTGGTAGGGAGGCTTCTAGGGCCCTGGCTTCCTTATGCCAAGGTGAACGGTCCATAACGGATTATTCTATTGAGTTTCGCACTCTTGCTGCCTCTAGTGAGTGGAACGAGCCGGCGCTGCTCGCTCGTTTTCTGGAGGGACTCCACGCAGTGGTTAAGGATGAGATTCTCTCCCGGGAGGTTCCTTCAGATGTGGACTCTTTGATTGCTCTCGCCATCCGCATAGACGACGGGTAGATCTTCGTCACCGGGCTCGTGGAAGAGAGCTCGCATCAACGGTGTTTCCCTGCTCCGCATCGCAACCATCTCCCTCCTCTGGCTTTGAGACTGAGCCCATGCAGCTGGGAGGATTCGCATCTCGACTAAGGAGAGGGAACGGAGGATCACCAACCGCCTGTGCCTCTATTTGCGGAGTTGCTGGACATTTTGTTAATTCATGTCCAGTAAGAGGCCAGAGCCCATCAGTAAGCGGAGGGCTACTGGTGAGCGCTACTACTCAGGTCTCTTCATCTAGATCTTGTACTACTATGTCGGTCCATCTACGCTGGACCGGTTCGGGTGCTACATGCAGTGCCTTGATTGACTCTGGGGCTGAGGGTTGTTTCATGGACGAAGCATGGGTTCGGAAACATAACATTCCTTTCAGACCGTTAGACAAGCCTACGCCCATGTTTGCCTTAGATGGTAGTCATCTTCCCAGTATCAAATTTGAGACACTACCTTTAACTCTCACAGTATCTGGTAACCACAGTGAGACTATTTCTTTTTTGATTTTCCGTTCACCGTTTACACCTGTTGTTTTGGGTCATCCCTGGCTAGTATGTCATAATCCTTCTATTAATTGGTCTAGTAATTCTATCCTATCCTGGAACGTTTCTTGTCATGTGAAGTGTTTAATGTCTGCCATCCCTCCCGTTTCTTCTGTCCCTACTTCTCAGGAGGAACCTGGCGATTTGACAGGAGTGCCGGAGGAATATCATGATCTGCGCACGGTCTTCAGTCGGTCCCGAGCCAACTCCCTTCCTCCTCACCGGTCGTATGATTGTAGTATTGATCTCCTTCCGGGGACCACTCCTCCTCGAGGTAGACTATACTCTCTGTCGGCTCCCGAACGTAAGGCTCTCGAGGATTATTTGTCTGTGTCTCTTGACGCCGGTACCATAGTGCCTTCTTCTTCTCCGGCCGGGGCGGGGTTCTTTTTGTTAAGAAGAAGGACGGTACTCTGCGCCCCTGCGTGGATTATCGAGGGCTGAATGACATAACGGTTAAGAATCGTTATCCGCTTCCCCTTATGTCATCAGCCTTCGAGATTCTGCAGGGAGCCAGGTGCTTTACTAAGTTGGACCTTCGTAACGCTTACCATCTCGTGCGCATCAGAGAGGGGGACGAGTGGAAAACGGCGTTTAACACTCCGTTAGGGCATTTTGAGTACCGGGTTCTGCCGTTCGGTCTCGCCAATGCGCCAGCTGTTTTTCAGGCATTAGTTAATGATGTTCTGAGAGACATGCTGAACATCTTTGTTTTTGTCTATCTTGACGATATCCTGATTTTTCTCCGTCACTCGAGATTCATGTTCAGCACGTTCGACGTGTTCTACAGCGCCTTTTAGAGAATTGTCTCTACGTAAAGGCTGAGAAGTGCTCTTTTCATGTCTCCTCCGTTACTTTTCTCGGTTCCGTTATTTCCGCTGAAGGCATTCAGATGGATTCCGCTAAGGTCCAAGCTGTCAGTGATTGGCCCGTTCCAAGGTCACGTGTCGAGTTGCAGCGCTTTTTAGGTTTCGCTAATTTCTATCGGCGTTTCATTCGTAATTTCGGTCAAGTTGCTGCCCCTCTCACAGCTCTTACTTCTGTCAAGACGTGTTTTAAGTGGTCCGGTTCCGCCCAGGGAGCTTTTGATCTTCTAAAAAGAACGTTTTACGTCCGCTCCTATCCTCGTTTACTCCTGACGTCACTAGACAATTCATTGTCGAGGTTGGCGCTTCAGAGGTAGGCGTGGGAGCCATTCTATCCCAGCGCTTCCAGTCTGACGATAAGGTTCATCCTTGCGCTTATTTTTCTCATCGCCTGTCGCCATCTGAGCGCAACTATGATGTGGGTAACCGTGAACTGCTCGCCATCCGCTTAGCCCTAGGCGAATGGCGACAGTGGTTGGAGGGCGACCGTTCCTTTTGTCGTTTGGACAGACCATAAGAACCTTGAGTACATCCGTTCTGCCAAACGACTTAATGCCCGTCAAGCTCGTTGGGCGTTGTTTTCGCTCGTTTCGAGTTTGTGATTTCTTACCGTCCGGGTAGCAAGAACACCAAGCCTGATGCCTTATCCCGTCTGTTTAGTTCTTCTGTGGCTTCTACTGATCCCGAGGGGATTCTTCCTTATGGGCGTGTTGTCGGGTTAACAGTCTGGGGAATTGAAAGACAGGTTAAGCAAGCACTCACGCACACTGCGTCGCCGCGCGCTTGTCCTAGTAACCTCCTTTTCGTTCCTGTTTCCACTCGTCTGGCTGTTCTTCAGTGGGCTCACTCTGCCAAGTTAGCTGGTCATCCCGGTGTTCGAGGCACTCTTGCGTCTATTCGCCAGCGCTTTTGGTGGCCGACTCAGGAGCGTGACACGCGCCGTTTCGTGGCTGCTTGTTCGGACTGCGCGCAGACTAAGTCGGGTAACTCTCCTCCTGCCGGTCGTCTCAGACCGCTCCCCATTCCTTCTCGACCATGGTCTCACATCGCCTTAGACTTCATTACCGGTCTGCCTTTGTCTGCGGGGAAGACTGTGAGAGCCGCCAATAAACGCAGGATTAAGAGTCCAAGGTATTGTTGCGGCCAGAGAGTGTGGCTTTCCACTCGCAACCTTCCTCTTACGACAGCTTCTCGTAAGTTGACTCCGCGGTTCATTGGTCCGTTCCGTGTCTCCCAGGTCGTCAATCCTGTCGCTGTGCGACTGCTTCTTCCGCGACATCTTCGTCGCGTCCATCCTGTCTTCCATGTCTCCTGTGTTAAGCCCTTTCTTCGCACCCCCGTTCGTCTTCCCTCCCCCCTCCCGTCCTTGTCGAGAGCGCACCTATTTACAAGGTACATAAGATCATGGACATGCGTTCTCGGGGACGGGGTCACCAATACTTAGTGGATTGGGAGGGTTACGGTCCTGAGGAGAGGAGTTGGGTTCCGTCTCGGGGACGTGCTGGACCGTTCACTCATCGATGATTTCCTCCGTTGCCGCCAGGATTCCTCCTCGAGTGCGCCAGGAGGCGCTCGGTGAGTGGGGGGTACTGTCATGTTTGTCATTTATTATCATGTCTTGTCCCTGTGCTCCCCATTCTATTCGTTTCCCTCTGCTGGTCTTATTAGGTTCTTTCCCTCTTTCTATCCCTCTCTCTCCCCCTCCCTCTCTCACTCTCTCGCTCTCTCTTCTCTCTATCGTTCCGTTCCTGCTCCCAGCTGTTCCTATTCCCTAATCATCATTTAGTCTTCCCACACCTGTTCCCGATCCTTTCCCTGATTAGAGTCCCTATTTCTTCCTTTGTGTTCCGTTCCTGTCCTGTCGGTTCCTTGTTTAGAATTCACCGTGCTGTGATTGTGTATCGCCCTGTCCTGTCGTGTTTTGCCTTCATCAAATTTGTAAGTCGCTCTGGATAAGAGCGTCTGCTAAATGACTTAAATGTAAATGTAAAATGTAACTTTACATCTGTCATAAGACTATGTAGACATAACTGATACTTTACATCTGTCATAATACTATGTAGACATAACTGATACTTTACATCTGTCATAAGACTATGTAGACATAACTGATACTTTACATCTGTCATAAGACTATGTAGACATAATTGATACTTTACATCTGTTATAAGACTATGTAGACATAACTGATACTTTACATCTGTTATAAGACTATGTAGACATAACTGATACTTTACATCTGTCATAAGACTATGTAGACATAACTGATACTTTACATCTGTTATAAGACTATGTAGACATAACTGATACTTTACATCTGTTATAAGACTATGTAGACATAACTGATACTTTACATCTGTCATAAGACTATGTAACATAACTGATACTTTACATCTGTCATAAGACTATGTAGACATAACTGATACTTTTACATCTGTTATAAGACTATGTAGACATAACTGATACTTTACATCTGTATAAGACTATGTAGACATAACTGATACTTTACATCTGTCATAAGACTATGTAGACATAACTGATACTTTACATCTGTTATAAGACTATGTAGACATAACTGGTACTTTACATCTGTCATAAGACTATGTAGACATAACTGATACTTTACATCTGTCATAAGACTATGTAGACATAACTGATACTTTACATCTGTCATAAGACTATGTAGACATAACTGGATACTTTACATCGTCATAAGACAGCATGTAGACAATAACTGATACTTTACATCTGTTATAAGACTATGTAGACATAACTGATACTTTACATCTGTTATAAGACTATGTAGACATAACTGAGGCTTTACATCTGTCATAAGACTATGGTCAGACATAACTGATACTTTACATCTGTTATAAGACTATGTAGACATAACTGATACTTTACATCTGTTATAAGACTATGTAGACATAACTGATACTTTACATCTGTCATAAGACTATGTAGACATAACTGATACTTTACATCTGTTATAAGACTATGTAGACATAACTGATACTTTACATCTGTTATAAGACTATGTAGACATAACTGATACTTTACATCTGTCATAAGACTATGTAGACATAACTGATACTTTACATCTGTCATAAGACTATGTAGACATAACTGATACTTTACATCTGTTATAAGACTATGTAGACATAATTGATACTTTACATCTGTTATAAGACTATGTAGACATAATGATACTTTACATCTGTCATAAGACTATGTAGACATAACTGATACTTTACATCTGTTATAAGACTATGTAGACATAACTGATACTTTACATCTGTCATAAGACTATGTAGACATAACTGATACTTTACATCTGTTATAAGACTATGTAGACATAACTGATACTTCCACATCTGTTATAAGACTATGTAGACATAACTGATACTTACATCTGTCATAATACTATGTAGACATAACTGATACTTTACATCTGTCATAAGACTATGTAGACATAACTGATACTTTACATCTGTCATAAGACTATGTAGACATAATTGATACTTTACATCTGTTATAAGACTATGTAGACATAACTGATACTTTACATCTGTTATAAGACTATGTAGACATAACTGATACTTTACATCTGTCATAAGACTATGTAGACATAACTGATACTTTACATCTGTTATAAGACTATGTAGACATAACTGATACTTTACATCTGTTATAAGACTATGTAGACATAACTGATACTTTACATCTGTCATAAGACTATGTAGACATAACTGATACTTTACATCTGTTATAAGACTATGTAGACATAACTGATACTTTACATCTGTTATAAGACTATGTAGACATAACTGATACTTTACATCTGTCATAAGACTATGTAGACATAACTGATACTTTACATCTGTCATAAGACTATGTAGACATAACTGATACTTTACATCTGTTATAAGACTATGTAGACATAACTGGTACTTTACATCTGTCATAAGACTATGTAGACATAACTGATACTTTTACATCTGTCATAAGACTATGTAGACATAATTGATACTTTACATCTGTCATAAGACTATGTAGACATAACTGATACTTTACATCTGTCATAAGACTATGTAGACATAACTGATACTTTACATCTGTTATAAGACTACATCTGTTATAAGACTATGTAGACATAACTGATACTTTACATACTTTACTTTACATCTGTTATACTAAGACTATACATCTGTTATAAGACATAACTGATACTTTACATCTGTCATAAGACTATGTAGACATAACTGATACTTTACATCTGTTATAAGACTATGTAGACATAACTGATACTTTACATCTGTTATAAGACTATGTAGACATAACTGATACTTTACATCTGTCATAAGACTATGTAGACATAACTGATACTTTACATCTGTTATAAGACTATGTTATAAGACTATAGACTGATACTTTACATCTGTTATAAGACTATGTAGACATAACTGATACTTTACATCTGTCATAAGACTATGTAGACATAACTGATACTTTACATCTGTCATAAGACTATGTAAGACATAACTGATAACTGATACTTTACATCTGTTATAAGACTATGTAGACATAACTGATACTTTACATCTGTTATAAGACTATGTAGACATAACTGATACTTACATCTGTCATAAGACTATGTAGACATAACTGATACTTGTAGCGGCGTTCGTCAGTTAGTGAAGGAGAAGCGGACAAAATGCAGCGTGGTGGTTAATCATGTTCTTTAATAAAAATAGACGATACATGTAAAATAACTTAACAAAACAAACAAACGAAACCCGAAACCTGTACAGCCTATCTGGTGAACACTAACACAGAGACAGGAACAATCACCCACTAAAAACACTCACAGAATATGGCTGCTTCAAATATGGCTCCCAATCAGAGACAACGAGAATCACCTGACTCCTGATTGAGAACCGCCTCAGGCAGCC
>NW_025752764.1:0-5000 GCF_021184085.1 Oncorhynchus gorbuscha
TTTACACTGAGTGGAGGGCTTTTACACACACCCACAATAACAACAGGATCTGGATAATAACAAGGCCGACACAGAGAAGAGGAACGTCCTTTCCTCTATGTAGTGGAAGTTCAGACTGACATGCTGCTGTGTTGTGGACTGTGGACAGTGGACATGACTGTGTTAGAGCAGTGGTGGAAAGGCTCAGACTCCACTGCACTGAGGCTGGATTGTAAGGGTCACAGATTGATACATGCAATAGGATTTATTTGACCTTTACTTATACAGGTGTGAACATGAAGAACACATTGTTATTTACAATGACGACCTGTCAAACACATCAATACACATCAATTACACGATACACGTCTATTTTCACATCAATTACCAAATACACATCTATATACACACCAATTACACAATACACATCTATATACACACCAATTACACAATACACATCTATATACACATCAATTACACAATACACATCTATATACACATCAATTACACAATACACATCTATATACACACCAATTACACAATACACATCTATATACACATCAATTACACAATACACGTCTATATTCACATCAATTACACAATACACGTCTATATTCACATCAATTACACGATACACATCTATATTCACATCAATTACACATCTATATACACGTCAATTACACAATACACATCTATATACACGTCAATTACACAATACACAAAAAGCAAACCCAAAACCCAAAAGGTAAAACATAATCATATGAAACATATCCATTCGTCAGTAAGTGAGCCCACATTCATCCACGACTTCATATGTTTTGTAACTGATTTTCATTTCAGATTATAGGTGTGGTAATAATGTTGTAATTGGCATAATGTTTTTCCAGTAAGACTCTTCTCTGCTTTAGGCTCATAAATGAAAGAATGCTACATATTTGATGTCTCATATTATGAAATTATGATGATTATGAATAATGATGAATGTGTGACTGTGGGCATTAGAATGGATCCTGTTGATGGACTGTAACTGTACTGCTAACCCGACATCTAACTCCCTTTAACAATCACCAACAGAGGGAGAGAGAGCGCTACCTTCCATCCCAAAGTCCACCCCGAAGTAAGTACATGTCTCTCTCTATCCTCTATCTCTCTCTCCTCTATATCTCTCTCTCTATCCTCTATCTCTCTCTATCTCTCCTCTCTATCTCTCCTCTCTGTCTCCCCCCTCTCTATCTCTCTCCTCTCTCTCTATCTCTCCTCTCTCTCTCCTCTCTCATCTGGAAAGTTTCTTCCAGGCAGCATATCATGTTTCAGTCATGTGCTCTGAAAACCAACACAAGCCTTGCTCCCCTCCTACCGCTTCTTTTTTCTTCTCTGAGAATTTCTCTGACCTGTTTTGAGTCCCCTCCTATCCTCTGACCCCCCCAACCCTTTAACCATATCCTATTGGATCCCTACTGATGGGCCTACTCTATATCCTCTCCAGCAGCACCCCTGCCAAACATGCCTGCCTATCCTGAATCTCTCTCTCCCCTGGAACTGTCTGTAACAGAGCCCAGTCATAGTGCCACAGTGTGGACTATCCCAGTCTGTCTTTCTGTTCTGTTGTCTGGTGACTGGAGAAACCATCCTTTCACAGGGAAATCCTACTCATCTGTTCAAATCCTGTATTCCACAGAGTCTCCAACCATGAAGCGTCTGGATGGGGGGGTCCCTCTATATCTCTTGCATGTGTCTCAGGTAGGACCTTTTCACACTCTCTTTTCATATCCTTGTCTCCTGGGTTTATCGGAGTGGAAACGGTTTTGTCAGATGAGGTTTGGGGTCAGATGAATAAAAAAACATTGGGGTACAGATGAGTTTGGGGTCAGATGAGTTTGGGGTCGGAAGAGGTTTGGGGTCAGATGAGGTTTGGGGTCAGATGAGGTTTTCTCTCTCAGAAGATTTGGGGTCAGAAGAGGTTTGGGGTCGGAAGGAGTTTATCTCCTCTAGAGGTTTGGGGTCAGGCGAGGTTTGGGGTCAGATCTCCTTTGGTATTGTACTGGGACGGTCCCTCCTCTTCTAGCTGTTGATATGTTGTCTTGTTGGGCTTTACCATGGTAACAAAACAGTTTTCCACACAGAAGCTCTTTACTGAAATGAGTATCTTCCATGTTAACTATCCCATATCTTGACTGGTTTATTAGTGCATGCAGTGGTGACCGACAGGATGCAGAGATGTCAGTAGAATACTTGTGATGATTGACCCCATCAGTCAGCTAGATCTCTCCTCTCTATCTCCCTCTTCTGTCTATGATCTCTCCTGATCTCTCCGGTGGTGCTCTTTCCACAGCATAGTATCAGTAGAATAGTGAAAACCACATATGGCTCCCTCTTCCTACACAATTTTCACCAGGATCCTGGAGTTGGCTGCTGAAGCCTCATACAAGCTACATTACTATTGGAAGTATGATGTCTTCTGGTCCTATCTGGCAAACATGCCCTGCCAGTGAATGGAGTCCCAAACTGTCTGGACCCTATAGTGCCCTTTACAGGGCAGTCTGTTTTCTGTTCTGTTGTCAGGTTCCATCCTTTCACAGGGAAATCCAGCACTGATCTGTTCAAACCTGTTTGTTGGTGAGTCTCCAACCATGAGAAGCTGTGCCTGGGATGGGGGGTCACAAGGGTTGCATGTGTCTCTAGACCTTTCACACTCTTTTCACATTCTTGGGTTTGGAGTCGGAAGAGGTTTGGGGTCAGATGAGGTTTGGGGTCACCTGTAAAACATCAGATGAGGTGAATCAACCATCAGTTTGTTAAGAAGAGGTTTGGGGTCGGAAGAGGTTTGGGGTCGGAAGAGGTTTGGGGTCAAAGAGGTTTGGGGGTCGGAAGAGGTTTGTTATCAGATGAGGTTTGGGGTCGGAAGAGGTTTGGGGTCAGATGAGGTTTGAATCAGGTTTGGGGTCAGGAGGTTTGGTATTGTACTGGGACTGTGAAGCTGTTGATATGTTGTCTTGTTGGGCTTTGCCATGGTAACAAAACAGTTTTCCACACAGAAGCCTTTACTGAAATGAGTATCTTCCATGTTAACTATCCCATAATTGACTGGTTTATTAGTGCATGCAGTGGTGACCGACAGGATGCAGAGATGTCAGTAGAATACTTGTGATGATTGACAGCCATCAGTCTAGATGTCTGACATGCTTTGATATGAGCACCTGATGCTCGGTGGAGCTGAACACATAGTATCAGTAGAATAGTGAAAGTACATATGGCTCCCTCTTCCTACACAATGTTCACCACATCCTAGTGGGCTGCTGAAGCACCATACAAGCTACATTACAGGTTATAGTCTTCTGGTCCTATCTGGCAATGCCTAGGCTGAGTCCCAAATGGGACTATCACTATAGGGCACAATTTTTTACCAGGTTCCATAGGGATCCGGTGATGTGGTTTGTTGGTGATCTAGCTGATATATTGGTGCAGTCTGGCCTAGATTTAGGTTCACATTCTTGGGGGCTGTAAAACATCACTATGAATCAACCATCATTGGCACCTGTAAAACATCACTATGAATCAACCATCAGTCTGTTATCAGACAGCTCTGTATCAGAAGCAAAACATCACTATGAATCAACCATCAGTCTGTTATCAGACAGCTCTGTAGAACATCACTATGAATCAACCATCAGTCTGTTATCAGGCGGCTCTGTAGAACATCACTATGAATCAACCATCAGTCTGTTATCAGACAGCTCTGTAAAACATCACTATGAATCAACCATCAGTCTGTTATCAGACAGCTCTGTAGAACATCACTATGAATCAACCATCAGTCTGTTATCAGACAGCTCTGTAGAACATCACTCAACCATCAGTCTGTTATCAGAAGGCTCTGTAGAACATCACTATGAATCAACCATCAGTCTGTTATCAGACGGCTCTGTAAAACATCACTATGAATCAACCATCAGTCTGTTATCAGAGGCTCTGTAGAACACATCACTATGAATCAGTCTGTTATCAGACGGCTCTGTAAAACATCACTATGAATCAACCATCAGTCTGTTATCAGACGGCTCTGTAAAACATCACTATGAATCAACCATCAGTCTGTTATCAGACAGCTCTGTAGAACATCACTATGAATCAACCATCAGTCTGTTATCAGACAGCTCTGTACATCACTATGAATCAACCATCAGTCTGTTATCAGGACGGCTCTGTAAAACATCATCACTATCTGTTATCAGACAGCTCTGTACCACTATGAATCAGTCTGTTATCAGACATCACTATGCTCTGTAGCATCACTGAATCAACCATCAGTCTGTTATCACATCACTATGAATCAACCATCAGTCTGTTATCAGACGGCTCTGTAAAACATCACTATGAATCAACCATCAGTCTGACCAGACCAGGCCAATGGCACAAATTACACCCAAAGGTTACATTTCACCAGACACACACACAGACCTGTCTGGCTCTGGTAATACATCCTCACCCCACACCACCTCATCTATCAACTTAACACTGTGTCAGTGGGCACAGGCCTGTGTGTGTGTGTGGACGTGTTTAACTATTTAGCTAATAGTAAACAAACAAACATTTGAACTGGGGGCATATTGTTAGTCTCCACAAGGTCAAATGCTATTTCTAGGAGGTTTAGGGTTAAGATTAAACTTAGTTTAATGGTTAGGAGCTAGGGTTAAGGTTAGGGTAGGGTACGGATTATTATAATATATATATTTTAAACCTTTATTTAACTAGGCAAGACAGTTAAGAACAAATTCTTATTTACAATGACGCCCTATCGGGGGAACAGTGGCCTTGTTCAGGGGCAGAACGACAGATGTGTACCCTGTCAGCCAGGGGATTCGATCCAGCAACCTTTTGTTTCTAGTCCAATGCTCTAACCACTAGGCTACCTGCCACCCCAGGGGTTAGGGTTAGCAGTTAGGGAAAATAGCATTTTGAATGGTACTGAATTGTGTGTCCCCACAAGGTTACTGTAGCTGTGCAAGACTGTGTGTGTGTGT
>NW_025752764.1:7500-11947 GCF_021184085.1 Oncorhynchus gorbuscha
TTTTTGAGTAACCCTTATCTCAACTCTTTTTTTTCCCTTCATTAATAATGACACACTATCATAGCATTTCACAGCTTTTTAACACTAGTCCTGAATCAAATCAAATCATTTGACTTATCAGCAGCTTTTTTTCTTTATCTCAGGCTGCACAAAGCAGTACTGTCTCAACATTCCTCTGTGTGTTATATTTTCCTGGAAACTTCTGCTTCTTCCTTAAAATCACAGCAGTCAGGATAGACAGGCTCACCCAATGACTCTGGAGTTACCCGTGACTCAATCTGTTTTGCCTGAAGAAGTTTCTCTGGGGAAAACTCCTCCTCATCCCTCCTCCCCTCACTCAAATACCACTGCTGCTATTGAGCACAGCTCAGACCTGAGGAACATGGTGGGAGAACGCACAGGGAGGCACATCACAGAGCTGGGCTGTTTGTCATATGTTTGGAGGGGGGGGGTTGTTGTTAAGGGTTAACAACTTTGAAATGGTGGGTTTTTGCAAAGATACTTTATTGTACTCGAGGTAAGTTAAGTACAAGTCTAGACGTAGTTAGATTAACGCCTAGCCTAACTCCTGTCTGTTATGTTGGGCTATCCTGCTTAGAGTCAGAATGCTGCTGTTCATTATCCTCACCTCTCTCCCTCTCTCACTGTGTGTCACTCTCTTTTTTCCCCAGAGACAGACGACTATGCGGAGATCATAGATGATGAGGATACCTACACCATGCCCTCCAGTGAGTACCGTAGCATCTGTCACACAGGGAGTAAGTAAGGGATCATGTGCTGAGGAGGATGAGGGAGGCAGCGACAGACAGCGGTGCTGGGTTGTAGAGTGTCTCAGTGGGGAGCTGCAGACCAGATGTTCTCTCCAGACCCCGTGGGCCTTTGATCGTGGCCTCTAGTGTACAGCTTTAACCCAGTTTGGAGAAGTGTGCCCCACTTTCTGATTGGCTGTTACCACATTCTGCCTTCCTGGGGTCATTGAGACTGGAGTTCTCTGAAAGCACCAAAGCTACAGAGGTCAAGTTGGTGTTAGGCGTCTTTCCAGTTCTTCCTTTTTATTTTCACAGTTCAGATTTTGCTACTACATTTGTAGCAGTTTTATTTAGATTGTTCTTCTCACTTAACTAGTATTCAAGAGGCAATAATGTTTCTCAATGATTTTATGTTCATCTTTAATGTATCTATTACTGTTGATAGAGAGTAGTTCACAAAAAGCTAGAATCCTATTTACACGGGGAATACCCCAACACAGAGTGCATGAGGTGGATCTGTCGATCACTATTAGTAGAATGAGTTGGCTGTGACTGTGTCTTCTGCTAACTCAAACCGTTTCCTCTCAACATTTCATTTTTCATGACGTATCTGTCCTTTGTCTTACACTCTCAGAGAAAAAAAGGTGTTACAGTTGAAGTGGGAAGTTTACATACACTTAGGTTAGGAGTCATTAAAACTAGTTTACATACACTTAGGTTGAGGACATTAAAACTAGTTTACATACACTTAGGTTGAGGACATTAAAACTAGTTTTACATACACTTAGGTTGGAGTTAGGACATTAAAACTAGTTTACATACACTTAGGTTGGAGTTACTAAAACTAAAACACTTAGGTTGAGGACATTAAAACTACATACACTTAGGTTGAGGACATTAAAACTAGTTTACATACACTTAGGTTGAGGACATTAAACTAGTTTAGGTTGGAGGACATTAAAACTAGTTTACATACACTTAGGTTGAGGACATTAAAACTAGTTTACATACACTTAGGTTGAGGACATTAAAACTAGTTTACATACACTTAGGTTGAGGACATTAAAAACTAGTTTACATACATTTAGGTTACATTAAAACTAGTTTACATACACTTAGGTTGAGGACATTAAAACTAGTTTACATACACTTAGGTTGGAGTCATTAAAACTAGTTTACATACACTTACATTTACATTTACATTTAAGTCATTTAGCAGACGCTTGAGCGTCATTCAAAACTAGTTTACATACACTTAGGTTGAGTCAAGTAAAAACTAGTTTACATACACTTAGGTTGAGGTCATTAAAACTAGTTTACATACACTTAGGTTATACACTTAGGTTGGAGTCATTAAAACTAGCTTACATACACTTAGGTTGAGGTCATTAAAACTAGTTTACATACACTTAGGTTGGAGTGTTAAAACTAGTTTACATACACTTAGGTTTGAGTCATTAAAACTAGTTTACATACACTTAGGTTGGAGTCATTAAAAACTAGTTTACATACACTTAGGTTGGAGTCATTAAAACTAGTTTACATACACTTAGGTTGAGGACATTAAAACTAGTTTACATACACTTAGGTTGGAGTCATTAAAACTAGTTTACATACACTTAGGTTAGGAGTCATTAAAACTAGTTTACATACACTTAGGTTGGAGTCATTAAAACTAGTTTACATACACTTAGGTTGGAGTCATTAAAACTAGTTTACATACACTTAGGTTGAGGTCATTAAAACTAGTTTACATACACTTAGGTTGGAGTCATTAAAACTAGTTTACATACACATAGGTTGGAGTCATTAAAACTAGTTTACATACACTTAGGTTGAGGTCATTAAAACTAGTTTACATACACATAGGTTGGAGTCATTAAAACTAGTTTACATACACTTAGGTTGAGGTCATTAAAACTAGTTTACATACACATAGGTTGGAGTCATTAAAACTAGTTTACATACACTTAGGTTGGAGTCATTAAAACTAGTTTACATACACTTAGGTTGAGGTCATTAAAACTAGTTTACATACACTTAGGTTGAGGTCATTAAAACTAGTTTACATACACTTAGATTGGAGTCATTAAAACTAGTTTACATACACATAGGTTGGAGTCATTAAAACTAGTTTTACATACACTTAGGTTGGAGTCATTAAAACTAGTTTACATACACTAGGTTGAGGTCATTAAAACTAGTTTACATACACTTAGGTTGGAGTCATTAAAACTAGTTTACATACACTTAGGTTGGAGTCATTAAAACTAGTTTACATACACTTAGGTTAGGAGTCATTAAAACTAGTTTACATACACTTAGGTTGGAGTCATTAACTAGTTTACATACACTTAGGTTGGAGTCATTCAAACTAGTTTACATACACTTAGGTTGGAGTCATTAAAACTAGTTTACATACACTTAGGTTGGAGTCATTAAAACTAGTTTACATACACTTAGGTTAGGAGTCATTAAAACTAGTTTACATACACTTAGGTTGGAGTCATTAACTAGTTTACATACACTTAGGTTGGAGTCATTCAAACTAGTTTACATACACTTAGGTTGGAGTCATTAAAACTAGTTTACATACACTTAGGTTGGAGTCATTAAAACTAGTTTACATACACTTAGGTTAGGAGTCATTAAAACTAGTTTACATACACTTAGGTTGGA
Organism: Oncorhynchus gorbuscha; assembly: GCF_021184085.1. Taxonomy (NCBI): domain Eukaryota; kingdom Metazoa; phylum Chordata; class Actinopteri; order Salmoniformes; family Salmonidae; genus Oncorhynchus; species Oncorhynchus gorbuscha. The sequence goes on from NW_025752764.1 coordinate 10,929, forward strand.
GTCATTAACTAGTTTACATACACTTAGGTTGGAGTCATTAAAACTAGTTTACATACACTTAGGTTGGAGTCATTCAAACTAGTTTACATACACTTAGGTTGGAGTCATTAAAACTAGTTTACATACACTTAGGTTGAGGTCATTAAAACTAGTTTACATACACTTAGGTTGGAGTCATTAAAACTAGTTTACATACACATAGGTTGGAGTCATTAAAACTAGTTTACATACACTTAGACATTTACATTTACATTTAAGTCATTTAGCAGACGCTCTTATCCAGAGCGACTTACAAATTGGACGGTTGAGGTCATTAAAACTAGTTTACATACACATAGGTTGGAGTCATTAAAACTCGTTTTTCAACCACTCCACAAATATCTTGTTTACAAACTATAGTTTTGTCAAGTCGGTTAGGACATCTACTTTGTGCATGTCATTTTTCCAACAATTGTTTACAGACAGATTATTTCAGTTATAATTCACTGTATCACAATTCCAGTGGGTCGGAAGTTTACATACACTAAGTTGACTGTGTCTTTAAACAGCTTGAAAAATTCCAGACAATGAAGTTCTGGCTTTAGAAGCTTCTGATGGGCCAATTGACATCATTTGAGTCAATTGGAGGTGTACCACAAGTCTGGTTCATCCTTGGGAGTAATTTCCAAATGCCTGAAGGTACCACGTTCATCTGTACAAACAATAGTACACAAGTATAAACACCATGGGACCACATACAGCTCAGGAAGGAGACGCGTTCTGTCTCCTAGAGATGAATGTACTTCGGTGTGAAAAGTGCTAATCAATCCCAGAACAACAGTAAAGGACCTTGTGAAGATGCTGGAGGAAACTATCTACAGTGGGGCAAAAAAGTATTTAGTCAGCCACCAATTGTGCAAGTTCTCCCACTTAAAAAGATGAGAGAGACCTGTAATTTTCATCATAGGTACGCTTCAACTATGACAGACAAAATTAGGGAAAAAAAAGAAAATCACATTATTTGCAAAATATGGTGGAAG
>NW_025752765.1:0-11947 GCF_021184085.1 Oncorhynchus gorbuscha
AGACCATGGAGACCAATGTGAAACCATGGAGACCAATGTGAAACCATGGAGACCAATCTGAAACCATGGAGACCAATCTGAGACCATGGAGACCAATGTGAGACCAATGTGAGACCAATGTGAGACCAATGTGAAACCATGGAGACCAATGTGAGACCAATGTGAGACCATGGAGACCAATGTGAGAACCATGGAGACCAATGTGAGACCATGGAGACCAATGTGAAACCATGGAGACCAATGTGAGACCAATGTGAAACCATGGAGACCAATGTGAAACCATGGAGACAAATGTGAGACCAATGTGAAACCATGTAGACCAATGTGAAACCATGGAGACCAATGTGGAAACCATGGAGACCAATGTGAAACCATGGAGACCAATGTGAAACCATGGAGACCAATGTGAAACCATGGAGACCAATGTGAAACCATGGAGACCAATGTGAAACCATGGAGACCAATGTGAAACCATGGAGACCAATGTGAAACCATGGAGACCAATGTAAAACCATGTAGACCAATGTAAAACCATGGAGACCAATGTGAAACCATGGAGACCAATGTGAAACCATGGAGACCAATGTGAAACCATGGAGACCAATGTGAGACCAATGTGAAACCATGGAGACCAATGTGAAACCATGGAGATCAATGTGTTTGATGTATTTGATCTCATTCCACTAATTCCGCTCCAGTCATTACCACGAGCCAGTCCTCCCCAATTAAGGTGCCACCAGCCTCCTGTGCTTTCTATAGTTTGGTGTATGAAGTTGAGATTGTCTGATCTGTTTAGGATCCTGCGGGGAGAAGACTGCTGATGAGAAAGAGCTTCACACCATCACGTTAACAGCTGTTACGGATGACAGAGGCAGTTTGACTACAGTACCATCGGCTGTTACGGATGACAGAGGCAGTTTGACTACAGTACCATCGGCTGTTACGGATGACAGAGGCAGTTTGACTACAGTACCATCGGCTGTTACGGATGACAGAGGCAGTTTAACTATAGTACCATCGGCTGTTACGGATGACAGAGGCAGTTTGACTACAGTACCATCGGCTGTTACGGATGACAGAGGCAGTTTGACTATAGTACCATCGGCTGTTACGGATGACAGAGGCAGTTTGACTACAGTACCATCGGCTGTTACGGATGACAGAGGCAGTTTGACTACAGTACCATCGGCTGTTACGGATGACAGAGGCAGTTTGACTACAGTACCATCGGCTGTTACGGATGACAGAGGCAGTTTGACTACAGTACCATCGGCTGTTACGGATGACAGAGGCAGTTTGACTACAGTACCATCGGCTGTTACGGATGACAGAGGCAGTTTGACTACGGATGACAGCGGCAGTTTGACTACGGATGACAGCGGCAGTTTGACTATGGATGACAGAGGCAGTTTGACTACAGTACCATCGGCTGTTATGGATGACAGAGGCAGTTTGACTATAGTACCATCGGCTGTTACGGATGACAGCGGCAGTTTGACTACGGATGACAGAGGCAGTTTGACTACGGTACCATCGGCTGTTATGGATGACAGAGGCAGTTTGACTACGGATGACGGAGGCAGTTTGACTATAGTACCATCGGCTGTTATGGATGACAGAGGCAGTTTGACTATAGTACCATCGGCTGTTACGGATGACAGCGGCAGTTTGACTACGGATGACAGAGGCAGTTTGACTACGGATGACAGAGGCAGTTTGACTACGGATGACAGAGGCAGTTTGACTACGGATGACAGAGGCAGTTTGACTACGGATGACAGAGGCAGTTTGACTACGGATGACAGAGGCAGTTTGACTACAGTACCATCGGTTGCGGCTAAGAGCTCGGCACAGAGGTGGGCTCACATCTTCTTCGTGTTACACTCAGTAACTGTTTAAGGAATATTAGGTTCGTTTGACAATAGTTGTAACTGTTACTGTCCCTCTTCCCATGTTACTGTTGTGTTGCGTGTAGCTCTCAGGTCTGTTTCACCTCTCTGAAACCTCTCCCAGCCAACGTCCCCAACTGGGCCCTGAGGCTTCATAATGCTGAGGTACGTCTACCAACTGGGCCCTGAGGCTTCATAATGCTGAGGTACGTCTACCAACTGGGCCCTGAGGCTTCATAATGCTGAGGTACGTCTACCAACTGGGCCTTGAGGCTTCATAATGCTGAGGTACGTCTACCAACTGGGCCCTGAGGCTTCATAATGCTGAGGTACGTCTACCAACTGGGCCCTGAGGCTTCATAATGCTGAGGTACGTCTACCAACTGGGCCCTGAGGCTTCATAATGCTGAGGTATGTCTACCAACTGGGCCCTGAGGCTTCATAATGCTGAGGTACGTCTACCAACTGGGCCCTGAGGCTTCATAATGCTGAGGTACGTCTACCAACTGGGCCCTGAGGCTTCATAATGCTGAGGTACGTCTACCAACTGGGTCCTGAGGCTTCATAATGCTGAGGTACGTCTACCAACTGGGCCCTGAGGCTTCATAATGCTGAGGTACATCTACCAACTGGGCCCTGAGGCTTCATAATGCTGAGGTACGTCTACCAACTGGGCCCTGGGGCTTCATAATGCTGAGGTACGTCTACCAACTGGGCCCTGAGGCTTCATAATGCTGAGGTACGTCTACCAACTGGGCCCTGAGGCTTCATAATGCTGAGAGTACGTCTACCAACTGGGCCTTGAGGCTTCATAATGCTGAGAGTACGTCTACCAACTGGGCCCTGAGGCTTCATAATGCTGAGAGTACGTCTACCAACTGGGCCCTGAGGCTTCATAATGCTGAGGTACGTCTACCAACTGGGCCTTGAGGCTTCATAATGCTGAGGTACGTCTACCAACTGGGCCCTGAGGCTTCATAATGCTGAGGTACGTCTACCAACTGGGCCCTGAGGCTTCATAATGCTGAGGTACGTCTACCAACTGGGCCCTGAGGCTTCATAATGCTGAGGTACGTCTACCAACTGGGCCCTGAGGCTTCATAATGCTGAGGTACGTCTACCAACTGGGCCCTGAGGCTTCATAATGCTGAGGTACGTCTACCAACTGGGCCCTGAGGCTTCATAATGCTGAGGTACGTCTACCAACTGGGCCCTGAGGCTTCATAATGCTGAGGTACGTCTACCAACTGGGCCCTGGGGCTTCATAATGCTGAGGTACGTCTACCAACTGGGCCCTGAGGCTTCATAATGCTGAGGTACGTCTACCAACTGGGCCCTGAGGCTTCATAATGCTGAGGTACGTCTACCAACTGGGCCCTGAGGCTTCATAATGCTGAGGTACGTCTACCAACTGGGCCCTGAGGCTTCATAATGCTGAGGTACGTCTACCAACTGGGCCCTGAGGCTTCATAATGCTGAGGTACGTCTACCAACTGGGCCCTGAGGCTTCATAATGCTGAGGTACGTCTACCAACTGGGCCCTGGGGCTTCATAATGCTGAGGTACGTCTACCAACTGGGCCCTGGGGCTTCATAATGCTGAGGTACGTCTACCAACTGGGCCCTGGGGCTTCATAATGCTGAGGTACGTCTACCAACTGGGCCCTGAGGCTTCATAATGCTGAGGTACGTCTACCAACTGGGCCCTGAGGCTTCATAATGCTGAGTACGTCTACCAACTGGGCCCTGAGGCTTCATAATGCTGAGGTACGTCTACCAACTGGGCCCTGAGGCTTCATAATGCTGAGGTACGTCTACCAACTGGGCCCTGAGGCTTCATAATGCTGAGGTACGTCTACCAACTGGGCCCTGGGGCTTCATAATGCTGAGGTACGTCAACTGGGCCCTGGGGCTTCATACACTAAACTGCATTACACTGCTCCCAACCTAACACATTCTAACACATCAAATCTAATTTTATTTGTCACATGCGCCAAATACAACAGTAGACCTTACCGTGAAATGGTGAATACAACAGTAGACCTTACCGTGAAATGGTGAATACAACAGTAGACCTTACCGTGAAATGGTGAATACAACAGTAGACCTTACCTTGAAATGGTGAATACAACAGTAGACCTTACCGTGAAATGGTGAATACAACAGTAGACCTTACCGTGAAATGGTGAATACAACAGTAGACCTTACCGTGAAATGGTGAATACAACAGTAGACCTTACCGTGAAATGCTGAATACAACAGTAGACCTTACCGTGAAATGGTGAATACAACAGTAGACCTTACCGTGAAATGCTGAATACAACAGTAGACCTTACCGTGAAATGCTGAATACAACAGTAGACCTTACCGTGAAATGCTGAATACAACAGTAGACCTTACCGTGAAATGGTGAATACAACAGTAGACCTTACCGTGAAATGCTGAATACAACAGTAGACCTTACCGTGAAATGCTGAATACAACAGTAGACCTTACCGTGAAATGCTGAATACAACAGTAGACCTTACCGTGAAATGCTGAATACAACAGTAGACCTTACCGTGAAATGCTGAATACAACAGTAGACCTTACCGTGAAATGCTGAATACAACAGTAGACCTTACCGTGAAATGCTGAATACAACAGTAGACCTTACCGTGAAATGGTGAATACAACAGTAGACCTTACCGTGAAATGCTTACTGACAAGCCCTTAACCAACAATGCCATTTTATGAAAAATAAGAGTTAAGAACAGATTTACTTAACTAAAGTTCAAAAAAATAGAAGAGCAACAATAAAATCACAATAACGAGACTTTATACACAGGTTAGTCGAGGTAATTTGTACATGTAGGTAGGGGTAAAGTGACTATACATAGATAATAAACAGCGAGTAGGAGCGGTGTAAAAACAAAGGGGGGGGGGGGTCAATGCAAATAGTCCGGTGGCCATTTGATTAGCTGTTCAGGAGTCTTATGGCTTGGGGAGTAGAAGCTGTTAAGATGCCTTTTGGACCTAGACTTGGCGCTCCGGTACCGCTTGCCGTGCGGTAGCAGAGAGAACAGTCCATGACTAAGATGGCTGGAGTCTTTGACAATTTTTAGGGTCTTCCTCTGACACCACCTGGTATAGAAGTCCTGGAAGGCAGGAAACTTGGCAGTGCCTTGCGGTCGGAGGCAGAGCAGTTGCCATACGAGGCAGTGATGCAAGCAGTCAGGATGCTCTCGATGGTGCAGCTGTAGAACCTTTTGAGGATCTGAGGACCAATGCCAAATCCTCAAAAAAACGTTGAGGTCTCGACACCATCTTGTTCGGGGCCAACTGCCCATTATGCCAAACCTACGCTCACCAAGTTTCGTCTTTTGAAGTCTTTTCCGTTTAGGAGAAAAGGCCACGTCGTGATTGGTGATATTTTGTACATTTGCAATATGATTCCATTCGCCCTCTTGTGGGATTTACCGGGACAGCTGAAAAATGACCAAAATTTGAACATTTTATAAAACGGAAACCGAATGTCAGATTTCGTTCGATGACTTCCCGGAAGATCCGGCCCTGCAGCACGGCCCACCGCCGTCCCCGAATTTTAGAAGCGTTGGCGGACGTCAAGTAAGGGACCGTACATTTGCAATGTGGACTTTCTCACTAACCATATGTCAAAATGTTCCCTTAAGGTACGTTGACACCCTAAGACTCGTTGACACCCTAAGACTCGTTGACACCCTAAGACACGTTGACACCCTAAGACACGTTGACACCCTAAGACACGTTGACACCCTAAGACACGTTGACACCCTAAGACACGTTGACACCCTAAGACACGTTGACACCCTAAGACACGTTGACACCCTAAGACACGTTGACACCCTAAGACACGTTGACACCCTAAGACACGTTGACACCCTAAGACTCGTTGACACCCTAAGACTCGTTGACACCCTAAGACTCGTTGACACCCTAAGACATGTTGACACCCTAAGACACGTTGACACCCTAAGACTCGTTGACACCCTAAGACTCGTTGACACCCTAAGACTCGTTGACACCCTAAGACTCGTTGACACCCTAAGACTCGTTGACACCCTAAGACTCGTTGACACCCTAAGACTCGTTGACACCCTAAGACTCGTTGACACCCTAAGACTCGTTGACACCCTAAGACTCGTTGACACCCTAAGACTCGTTGACACCCTAAGACTCGTTGACACCCTAAGACTCGTTGACACCCTAAGACTCGTTGACACCCTAAGACTCGTTGACACCCTAAGACTCGTTGACACCCTAAGACTCGTTGACACCCTAAGACTCGTTGACACCCTAAGACTCGTTGACACCCTAAGACTCGGTTGACACCCTAAGACACAGCTCTGTTGCCTGAGGATGCTAACAGGAAAGGCTTGTGATAGTTAGCGTCCTCAGGCTTATAGCTTTGCACATTTCTGGGAAGGAAGGGCCTCAACAGTCCTCCATGTTGACTCTTTAATTTCTTCTTCTCCTCCTTTTCTCTTTCTTTCTTGTCTCTGTCTATCTGTCTCCCCCATCTCTCTCTGTCTCCCCCATCTCTCTCTGTCTCCCCCCTCTCGCTCTGTCTCCCCTTTTCTCTCTGTCTCCCCCCTCTCTCTCTGTGTCTCCCCATCTCTCTCTGTCTCCCCCCTCTCGCTCTTCCTCGCTCTGTGTCTCTCCCCCTCTCTGTCTCTCTGTCTCCCCCTCCGTCTCCCCCTTTTCTCTCTGTCTCCCCCCTCTCGCTCTTCCTCTCTCTCTCCCCTCTCTGTCTCCCCCCCCTCTGTCTCCCCCCCCTCTGTCTCTCTCTGTCTCCCCCCCTCTCTGTGTCTCCTGGAGCAGAGGATAGGTGACTCATACCGTGGCTACTGTAACACCGACACAGAGCTGGAGACCATCCTCCTGCTCCACAAGCAGCAGACCAACAGTGTGTTTGGGACACGCCAGTCCCCCTCCCCTGCCAAGCCTGCCAGCCGTCTGATGTGGAAGTCCCAATACGTACCTTACGATGGCGTCCCTTTTGTCAATGCAGGTATACAGTCACAGTACTGGTTCAGTAGCCTACGATTATCAGACTAGATACTGTATGTTATCAGACTAGATACTGTATGTTATCAGACTAGATACTGTATGCTATCAGACTAGATACTGTATGTTAGACTAGATACTGTATGTTAGACTAGATACTGTATGTTATCAGACTAGATACTGTATGTTATCAGACTAGATACTGTATGTTAGACTAGATACTGTATGTTAGACTAGATACTGTATGTTATCAGACTAGATACTGTATGTTATCAGACTAGATACTGTATGTTATCAGACTAGATACTGTATGTTATCAGACTAGATACTGTATGTTATCAGACTAGATACTGTATGTTAGACTAGATACTGTATGCTATCAGACTAGATACTGTATGTTATTAGACTAGATACTGTATGTTAGACTAGATACTGTATGTTATCAGACTAGATACTGTATGTTATCAGACTAGATACTGTATGTTATCAGACTAGATACTGTATGTTATCTGACTAGATACTGTATGTTATCAGACTAGATACTGTATGTTATCAGACTAGATACTGTATGTTAGACTAGATACTGTATGTTAGACTAGATACTGTATGTTAGACTAGATACTGTATGTTAGACTAGATAATGTATGTTGGACTAGATACTGTATGTTAGACTAGATACTGTATGTTATCAGACTAGATACTGTATGTTATCAGACTAGATACTGTATGTTAGACTAGATACTGTATGTTAGACTAGATACTGTATGTTAGACTAGATACTGTATGTTAGACTAGATACTGTATGTTAGACTAGATACTGTATGTTAGACTAGATACTGTATGTTATCAGACTAGATACTGTATGTTATCAGACTAGATACTGTATGTTAGACTAGATACTGTATGTTAGACTAGATACTGTATGTTAGACTAGATACTGTATGTTAGACTAGATACTGTATGTTATCAGACTAGATACTGTATGTTATCAGACTAGATACTGTATGTTATCAGACTAGATACTGTATGTTATCAGACTAGATACTGTATGTTAGACTAGATACTGTATGTTAGACTAGATACTGTATGTTATCAGACTAGATACTGTATGTTAGACTAGATACTGTATGTTAGACTAGATACTGTATGTTATCAGACTAGATACTGTATGTTATCAGACTAGATACTGTATGTTAGACTAGATACTGTATGTTAGACTAGATACTGTATGTTAGACTAGATACTGTATGTTAGACTAGATACTGTATGTTAGACTAGATAATGTATGTTGGACTAGATACTGTATGTTAGACTAGATACTGTATGTTATCAGACTAGATACTGTATGTTATCAGACTAGATACTGTATGTTAGACTAGATACTGTATGTTAGACTAGATACTGTATGTTAGACTAGATACTGTATGTTAGACTAGATACTGTATGTTAGACTAGATACTGTATGTTAGACTAGATACTGTATGTTAGACTAGATACTGTATGTTAGACTAGATACTGTATGTTAGACTAGATACTGTATGTTATCAGACTAGATACTGTATGTTATCAGACTAGATACTGTATGTTATCAGACTAGATACTGTATGTTATCAGACTAGATACTGTATGTTATCAGACTAGATACTGTATGTTATCAGACTAGATACTGTATGTTAGACTAGATACTGTATGTTATCAGACTAGATACTGTATGTTATCAGACTAGATACTGTATGTTATCTGACTAGATACTGTATGTTATCTGACTAGATACTGTATGTTATCAGACTAGATACTGTATGCTATCAGACTAGATACTGTATGTTATCTGGCTATAGACTGTAGACCTGTTCATTTATCAGACTAGATACTGTATGTTAGACTAGATACTGTATGTTAGACTAGATACTGTATGTTATCAGACTAGATACTGTATGTTAGACTAGATACTGTATGTTAGACTAGATACTGTATGTTAGACTAGATACTGTATGTTAGACTAGATACTGTATGTTAGACTAGATACTGTATGTTAGACTAGATACTGTATGTTAGACTAGATACTGTATGTTAGACTAGATACTGTATGTTAGACTAGATACTGTATGTTAGACTAGATACTGTATGTTATCAGACTAGATACTGTATGTTAGACTAGATACTGTATGTTATCAGACTAGATACTGTATGTTATCAGACTAGATACTGTATGTTATCAGACTAGATACTGTATGTTATCAGACTAGATACTGTATGTTATCAGACTAGATACTGTATGTTATCAGACTAGATACTGTATGTTATCAGACTAGATACTGTATGTTAGACTAGATACTGTATGTTAGACTAGATACTGTATGTTATCAGACTAGATACTGTATGTTATCTGACTAGATACTGTATGTTATCAGACTAGATACTGTATGTTATCAGACTAGATACTGTATGTTATCTGACTAGATACTGTATGTTATCAGACTAGATACTGTATGCTATCAGACTAGATACTGTATGTTATCTGGCTATAGACTGTAGACCTGTTCATTTATCAGACTAGATACTGTATGTTATCAGACTAGATACTGTATGTTAGACTAGATACTGTATGTTATCAGACTAGATACTGTATGTTAGACTAGATACTGTATGTTAGACTAGATACTGTATGTTAGACTAGATACTGTATGTTAGACTAGATACTGTATGTTATCAGACTAGATACTGTATGTTATCAGACTAGATACTGTATGTTATCAGACTAGATACTGTATGTTAGACTAGATACTGTATGTTATCAGACTAGATACTGTAGACTAGTTCATTTATCAGACTAGATACTGTATGTTAGACTAGATACTGTATGTTAGACTAGATACTGTATGTTAGACTAGATACTGTATGTTAGACTAGATACTGTATGTTAGACTAGATACTGTATGTTAGACTAGATACTGTATGTTAGACTAGATACTGTATGTTATCAGACTAGATACTGTATGTTATCAGACTAGATACTGTATGTTATCAGACTAGATACTGTATGTTAGACTAGATACTGTATGTTAGACTAGATACTGTATGTTAGACTAGATACTGTATGTTAGACTAGATACTGTATGTTAGACTAGATACTGTATGTTATCAGACTAGATACTGTATGTTAGACTAGATACTGTATGTTAGACTAGATACTGTATGTTATCAGACTAGATACTGTATGTTATCAGACTAGATACTGTATGTTATCAGACTAGATACTGTATGTTAGACTAGATACTGTATGTTAGACTAGATACTGTATGTTAGACTAGATACTGTATGTTAGACTAGATACTGTATGTTATCAGACTAGATACTATATGTTATCAGACTAGATACTGTATGTTAGACTAGATACTGTATGTTATCAGACTAGATACTGTAGACTAGTTCATTTATCAGACTAGATACTGTATGTTAGACTAGATACTGTATGTTAGACTAGATACTGTATGTTAGACTAGATACTGTATGTTAGCAGATCTGATGATACTGTATGTTATCAGACTAGATACTGTATGTTAGACTAGATACTGTATGTTATCAGACTAGATACTGTATGTTATCAGACTAGATACTGTATGTTAGACTAGATACTGTATGTTAGACTAGATACTGTATGTTAGACTAGATACTGTATGTTATCAGACTAGATACTGTATGTTATCAGACTAGATACTGTATGTTAGACTAGATACTGTATGTTAGACTAGATACTGTATGTTAGACTAGATACTGTATGTTAGACTAGATACTGTATGTTAGACTAGATACTGTATGTTAGACTAGATACTGTATGTTATTAGACTAGATACTGTATGTTATTAGACTAGATACTGTATGTTATCAGACTAGATACTGTATGTTAGACTAGATACTGTATGTTAGACTAGATACTGTATGTTAGACTAGATACTGTATGTTATCAGACTAGATACTGTATGTTAGACTAGATACTGTATGTTAGACTAGATACTGTATGTTATCAGACTAGATACTGTATGTTATCAGACTAGATACTGTATGTTATCAGACTAGATACTGTATGTTAGACTAGATACTGTATGTTAGACTAGATACTGTATGTTAGACTAGATACTGTATGTTAGACTAGATACTGTATGTTAGACTAGATACTATATGTTAGACTAGATACTGTATGTTAGACTAGATACTGTATGTTAGACTAGATACTGTATGTTAGACTAGATACTGTATGTTAGACTAGATACTGTATGTTAGACTAGATACTGTATGTTAGACTAGATACTGTATGTTAGACTAGATACTGTATGTTAGACTAGATACTGTATGTTAGACTAGATACTGTATGTTAGACTAGATACTGTATGTTAGACTAGATACTGTATGTTATCAGACTAGATACTGTATGTTATCAGACTAGATACTGTATGTTATCAGACTAGATACTGTATGTTATCAGACTAGATACTGTATGTTAGACTAGATACTGTATGTTAGACTAGATACTGTATGTTAGACTAGATACTGTATGTTAGACTAGATACTGTATGTTAGACTAGATACTGTATGTCAGACTAGATACTGTATGTTAGACTAGATACTGTATGTTATCAGACTAGATACTGTATGTTAGACTAGATAATGTATGCTATCAGACTAGATACTGTATGCTATCAGACTAGATACTGTATGCTATCAGACTAGATACTGTATGTTATCAGACTAGATACTGTATGTTAGACTAGATACTGTATGTTAGACTAGATACTGTATGTTAGACTAGATACTGTATGTTAGACTAGATACTGTATGTTAGACTAGATACTGTATGTTAGACTAGATACTGTATGTTATCAGACTAGATACTGTATGTTAGACTAGATACTGTATGTTAGACTAGATACTGTATGTTAGACTAGATACTGTATGTCAGACTAGATACTGTATGTCAGACTAGATACTGTATGTTAGACTAGATACTGTATGTTAGACTAGATACTGTATGTTAGA
>NW_025752766.1:0-11946 GCF_021184085.1 Oncorhynchus gorbuscha
TCCCCCTGTAGGACAGCTGTGGCCAGACTCCCTCCACTCCCCCTGTAGGACAGCTGTGGCCAGACTCCCCTCCCTCCCTCCCCTCGTAGGACAGCTGTGGCCAGACTCCCTCCCTCCCTTCCCCTGTAGGAGCTGTGGCCAGACTCCCTCCCTCCCTCCCCCTGTAGGACAGCTGTGGCCAGACTCCCTCCCCCCTGTAGGACAGCTGTGGCCCCCCAGGACAGCTGTGGCCAGACTCCCTCCCTCCCCTGTGGGACAGCTGTGGCCAGACTCCTCCCTCCCTCCCCTGTAGGACAGCTGTGGCCAGACTCCCTCCCTCCCCCCCTGTAGGACAGCTGTGGCCAGACTCCCTCCCTCCCCCTGTAGGACAGCTGTGGCCAGACTCCCTCCCTCCCTGCCTCCCCCTGTAGGACAGCTGTGGCCAGACTCCCTCCCTCCTGCCTCCCCTGTAGGACAGCTGTGGCCAGACTCCCTCCTCCCTGCCTCCCCTGTAGGACAGCTGTGGCCAGACTCCCCTCCTCCCTGCCTCCCCCTGTAGGACAGCTGTGGCCAGACTCCCTCCCTCCCCCTCCCCCTGTAGGACAGCTGTGGCCAGACTCCCTCCCTCCCTCCCTCCTGTGGGACAGCTGTGGCCAGACTCCCTCCCTCCCCTCCCCCTGTGGGACAGCTGTGTGCCAGACTCCCTCCCTCCCTCCCCTGTAGGACAGCTGTGGCCAGACTCCCTCCCTCCCTCCCCCTGTGGGACAGACTCCCTCCCTCCCTCCCCTGTGGGACAGCTGTGGCCAGACTCCCTCCCTCCCTCCCCTGTAGGACAGCTGTGGCCAGACTCCTCCTCCCTCCCCTGTAGGACAGCTGTGGTCAGACTCCCTCCCTCCCTCCCCCTGTAGGACAGCTGTGGCCAGACTCCCTCCCTCCCTCCCCTGTAGGACAGCTGTGGCCAGACTCCCTCCCTCCCTCCCCTGTAGGACAGCTGTGGCCAGACTCCCTCCCTCCCTCCCCTGTAGGACAGCTGTGGCCAGACTCCTCCTCCCCCTGTAGGGACAGCTGTGGCCAGACTCCCTCCTCCCCCTGTAGGACAGCTGTGGCCAGACTCCCTCCTCCCTCCCCTGTAGGACAGCTGTGGCCAGACTCCCTCCCTCCTCTCCCCGTAGGACAGCTGTGGCCAGACTCCCTCCCTCTCCCCTAGGACAGCTGTGGCCAGACTCCCTCCCTCCCTGTGGGACAGCTGTGGCCAGACTCCCTCCCTCCCCGTGGGACAGCTGTGGCCAGACTCCCTCCCTCCCCATAGGACAGCTGTGGCCAGACTCCCTCCCTCCCCCATAGGACAGCTGTGGCGAGACTCCCTCCCTCCCCCATAGGACAGCTGTGGCCAGACTCCTCCCTCCCGTAGGACAGCTGTGGCCAGACTCCCTCCCTCCCCCCGTAGGACAGCTGTGGCCAGACTCCCTCCCTCCCCATTAGGACAGCTGTGACCAGACTCCCTCCCTCCCCGTGCAGGACAGCTGTGGCCAGACTCCTCCCTCACTCCCCGTGGGACAGCTGTGGCCAGACTCCCTCCCTCCCCCCGTGGGACAGCTGTGGCAGACTCCCTCCCTCTCCCCCTGTGGGACAGCTGTGGCCAGACTCCCTCCCTCCCTCCCCCTGTAGGGACAGCTGTGGCCAGACTCCCTCCCTCTCCCCCTGTAGGGACAGCTGGCCAGACTCCCTCCTCCCTCCCCCTGTGGGACAGCTGGCCAGACTCCCTCCCTCCCCTGTAGGACAGCTGTGGCCAGACTCCCTCCCTCCCTCCCCTGTGGGACAAGCCAGGCCAGACTCCCTCCCTCCCCCGTAGGACAGCTGTGGCCAGACTCCCTCCCCTCCCCATTAGGACAGCTGTGGCCAGACTCCTCCCTGTGTGCGTAACGTGTGTGTGTGTGTAACAGTGGATAACGTGTGTGTGTGCGTGTGCGTGTGTGCGTGCGCGTGTGTGTGTGTAACAGGTGGATAACAGGTGTGAAGTATACATGTCAGCTCTCTCACCTTGGCTTTGTCCCTCATGGAGCCTTTGCCAAGTACAGAGATTTTTGGGCCCCAGTCTCTTCCTGAAGGCGTTTGATTGTGTTGCCCTGAGGGGCCAAGAATCTTCCCCACAAAGTTGAACTGGAAACAGAACAAAAAGAAGAGCTTTAGACTACAGAACACGATTCCTTGTAACAGCAGATGGCTTCAGAAGTCTGAGGTGCTGGTATGGTAGTTGAGACAGAACAAACAAGACCAGGTCAGCCAACAAATGAAGCCCGTTTAAACATTACAGGACAACAAAAATAATCATTACCAAACAACGCCATTTCCACATTCCACTGGGAACAGACGTCATTAACAAAATGTTTAAACATTTATTTTTTTACACATTTGGTTGTTAACTAGCATGAAATCAACAAAATATTTCACGTCATTGAATTTTATAGTTAAAACTTGGCTGGAAAACAAAGACTAAATTCCCTTAGTTTGATGACTTGCCATGGAAACAATGTTGATGGGTCAAGGAATAAGGCTTCTAGAGAGTGTTGAAAAGACGCTGTGTGTTCTGTACCTGTTGCGTAAAGCAGTGTTTCAGAGTGGGTCATATGACCTTTTCCAATACAACATGCGGAAGACCTTCACTAGGTGTCAGGAATTAGACAATCAAAAAGTATTTGAAACATGAAGCAACTATAACGGAAACAATTGTGCAAGCCGCCAGACTGGCCGAAGGGTTGTGGACACACACACACACACACACAGTGGTCGCACTAAAGCGTCCCGCCAGCCATGTAATCACCATGGAAACACAGAGGTTTAGTACCACTTTAAATAATGAGGGTGGAGGAAATCTATAAAAAAAAAACCCACTGATCATTGTCCCTCGGGGAGAAACATTTAACTGTGACATGTTTTACCTCCCGCTGAAACGCTTCCTTACAAGGCCTTAACCCAACAGTTTCTTAACTCTTCTTAAAAAAAAAAAAAACAAGAGCTGTTGGCTAAGGGCTTGTAAATAAGCGTTTCCCCGGGTAATATCTACATTTATATTCGTCTCACGTGGCAAATAACGTTTGATTTGGTGTCCCCCTAAAGCATGGCTGAGAGCTTGCATACTCCTAGACACCTGCTGCTGAATGAAGGTCAGGAGACGAGAGGGGTGGAAGGCTTACCCTCGGATACTGTTTGACGGGTGGATGAAGGGAGACGAGAGGGGTGGAAGGCTTACCCTGGGATACTGTTCGGATGAAGGGGAGACGAGAGGGGTGGATGAAGGGGAGACGAGAGGGGTGGAAGGCTTACCCTCGGATACTGTTTACGGGTGAATGAAGGGGAGACGAGAGGGGTGGAAGGCTTACCCTCGGATACTGTTTGACGGGTGGATGAAGGGGAGACGAGAGGGTGGAAGGCTTACCCTGGGATACTGTTTGACGGGTGGATGAAGGGGAGACGAGAGGGTGGAAGGCTTACCCTCGGATACTGTTTGTGGTGGATGAAGGGAGAGACGAGAGGGGTGGAAGGCTTACCCTGGGATACTGTTTGACGGGTGGATGAAGGGGGAGACGAGAGGGGTGGAAGGCTTACCCTCGGATACTGTTTGACGGGTGGATGAAGGGGAGACGAGAGGGGTGGAAGGCTTACCCTGGGATACTGTTTGACGGGTATGAGCACGCGTTCCTTCAGTTTGATATTCTTGACGGTGAAAAAGGTCCAGATCACGCGTCTCCTCCGTCCTTCTTGGGTTCACCTTTCTGGATTCTCTCGATTTCTACAAGGGAGAATTAAATTCAAACCACGAAATCTTACTATGTTGTAACGATGCAGTTACCGTTAGAAGTCACACACGTGAAAGAGCCTCAAGTCATGACAGCGTCTCAGTATGCCACGCGCAAACGTGTCAACTACACTAACAGCCGGGAGTCAGAGGGTCGCTAGCAGCTGTGTCTTCTGTACTATTCTAAACTTCATGGACCTGCCACACAGGTACTGTACCACTCAAAGGCACCTAGGCATGTAGTATATTGTTATATATTATCCTTTGACCAGCCAGTGACACTGACGCGTTGCATTGTCCCACTACAGTAGCCACAAGCTAACAGGCTAAATCTGACAGGCTAGCCACAATCTAACAGGCTAGCCAGCCACAATCTAACAGGCTAGCCACTATCTAGCCACAATCTAACAGGCTAGCCAGCCACAATCTAACAGGCTAGCCACTATCTAACCACTATCTAACCACTATCTAACAGGCCAGCCAGCCAGCCACTATCTAACAGGCCAGCCAGCCAGCCACTATCTAACAGGCCAGCCAGCCAGCCACTATCTAACAGGCCAGCCAGCCAGCCACTATCTAACAGGCCAGCCAGCCAGCCACTATCTAACAGGCCAGCCAGCCAGCCACTATCTAACAGGCCAGCCAGCCAGCCACTATCTAACAGGCCAGCCAGCCAGCCACTATCTAACAGGCCAGCCAGCCGGCCACTATCTAACAGGCCAGCCAGCCGGCCACTATCTAACAGGCCAGCCAGGCCGGGCCGGCCGCTATCCAGCCACTGGCCACAATCTAACAGGCTGGCTAACAGGCTGGCTAACAGGCTGGCCACAATCTAACAGGCTGGCCACCCAACAGGCTGGCCACAATCTAACAGGCTGGCCAATCTAACAGGCTGGCCACAATCTAACAGGCTGGCCACAATCTAACAGGCTAGCCACAATCTAACAGGCTAGCCACAATCTAACAGGCTAGCCACAATCTAACAGGCTAGCCACAATCTAACAGGCTGGCCACAATCTAACAGGCTGGCCACAATCTAACAGGCTGGCCACAATCTAACAGGCTAGCCACAATCTAACAGGCTAGCCACAATCTAACAGGCTAGCCACAATCTAACAGGCCAGCCACTATCTAACAATCTAGCACTATAAAGAGAAGACGTTTTAAAATGGTAATTATTAGCAGTACTGGACAAAAGTTCTATGAGGGACAAAGTGAGATATATACGGAAGATTTTATTTTTGCATTGTGACTCACTGATAGACCTGGTGGCAACCCACCTGAAACGTTTTGAGTACACAGTATTTTACGAGACAATAAACCAGGACACTTTTCAATTTCAAGCAACAATGAACCATCATTCCTTCATCTGTGAACTCAAAAAGGTACTGACAGCCACCAGAGGGTCTTGATACGGTCATAAGGCTAAACAATCTATAAACTACCTCCACCAGGTGGTGGGTTACGGTACTGCACTAGATGTCCATTCCAGGAGGTCTGGATTATAACGCAAAACACACGGGTGGAAAGGACAGATCCAGCTGGAACACCAGGCTACACACCGTTTCAACCATGTTAAATCACTCAGTGCTGTGCTTCTCCGGATTTCAGCCTTTCAAAATAGAGTTCAGCTGTAATATTTTACACATTTGACTGAACTGAACGGGCCTGTTTCCCGGACAGAGTAACCGTTATTTCCTTGGAGAATCCCCCCACTGAGCCTGCCATTTAGTCCAGGACTAGTATTAAAATGTGTTCGTGAAACCAGCACCCTACAAAAAATAATAATAATAATAATATAATAAGAAGAAATAAACGAATGGTAGCATCTCGTAACTGACCGAATCACTTCCACCGTGTTTAGGCAGATAAACTGCTTAATTGTTACAGTTACACTGTATCAAACTAACCCCTTTGAAAAAAAAATATATAATATATAAAATATATAATTACAAGTACATTTACAGATGTACCTCACGTATTAACATGTGTTTAAATGCATTTGGCAAATGTAAAATCCATTCCAGAAATATTTGAAATGTTTATTGCTTTCTCTTAAAGGTCAATAAAATCAGCCCCTGTGAGGTTGTTTGCTAATCAAACCATGAGAACAAAACGTGCTCGTCTCGCCACACACACACACACCTTTTGCTTCAATAGTAGGCTACTCAAAATGAACCATCACAAAGGGTAATATGCGATTTATAAAAACGTTTTAGAGCGACATGCAACTATGAATTGTTTCTCTCTGTGCAATCACCCACATTAGAAATACAAAAGGTTTCTGGACCACCTGCCGAGGGGGCAGAAAACATGGTATTTTGTGCTTGTTTTCTGCGGACAACGACCACATAATAAATAAGGGAGTTAATCTGCCACACAAAGACGCCAGAACGTCCCACCACAGTCTCTGGTTTGAGCGCACAGAAAGACCACTGTGAAAATAGAGATGCTTTGAGTATGCGACAGGGCGAGACTTCGGATAGGTTACCATGTGCGCATGGAAATCCAAACTCCATAAAAGCTATATTTCACAGTATCATTCAACCGGGTTGTTAACCAGTGTCTAGACCGTGTCACCCTGTAAGTGCAGTGGGGTGACGGGTCGACTGTTTGCAGACCCACGTTAGCAGTCCCGTCTAGTCAAGGTGCGTCGTTGTCAAAACGCACCTTTAAAAAAAAAATATATATATATATATATATTATCGCAATGGCTAAAATGTCAATCATTTTTCTCGAGGCAGGACATTTGCTAATAAAATGTGTTTTTACCTGTAGATAAAAGTTTCATAGCGTGCGTAAACGAGACATCCATACTGTCCTTCTCCGCGAGAAGCTCCGGGAGATACTCGCTTTCTTGATTCTCCATTTTCGAGTTTAAAAATCAATTCGTAATGCAAAATATGCAATTTAAAAATAAAAAATAAATCAAGCTTTCAGTGGGTAGAAAAAGATAAATAAACAGAAGAAGAAATAGTCCACACTAATGTCCACTTCTTCGCATGTAGAGCTCTCGCTGCTATAGCGCACCGCTACTGACAACTGCGGATAGGTGCTCCTGTCGCGGCGCCTTGACTTTATGAAAATGGGGACGGAAGCATGCGGTCCGTCGAATAAAGAATACACGGAAGTGAGCTCAGCGCGATGCAGCCAATGATGTATATAAACCATGGATCGCTGATGCTATGTATTGGCCAATGAGAGGCTGTAAAACCCACTCGGCGGCCATATTGGCACTCCTCTGAAACACAGTCCCATAGGAATGAATTCGACAGTGCTTCATTTATATGTTTCAAGGACAAAATTACATGTATTTATGTTGTAGTGGGGACAGTAACATTAGTACTTTCGAAAAGATTATTATTCTGCCCTTGTGTTGCGTTCCCATGCAAAACTAGACAGATAGGTAACAACTAAGTCTTCAATAAAACTCCCAAGGCGTGACTTTTCTTGAATGAATATATTGAAAACGTTTATGTTGTGAAACTGCAAAATACAGAAAAGAATATACTTTAGTATTCAATTCACACCGACATACTGTAGTTGTACATTAAACATTTGAAGTTGCATAAATACAAAGCACGCGCTAAGGTACCATGCATCTGGCATGATGCCAAACCATATAGATAATTGTTAACCATATGGTAATTGGCTCCTTTCATTACTCTAATAATGTATAACCATTTATGTAGAATAACAAAGCATATTACACTAGAAACAGTAACAAAACTACAGTATTGTATATTTTACAATTCGTTTGCCAGACGCATGAGCAAAGTAATACAGCTAACTACATACACAAAAGGCATTGCAATTTGTGAGTAAATGCAACCAACATTGATATGTAAGAAACTCTATCAATAACAAGATTATCATCATTAGCTAAATGCTTGAATCGAACTTACAAACAAATATTTTTCCAAGGCTGAAGCGTGACAAGAAATAACGACATTGAAAGACCTGCACCGTAGCGTTGTCTGTAGCTGCTTCTATGCGTGCAAAACAAATTCTGAACTTCCCGTTTGCGTTGTCTTTCTAAGTACCAGAAAGCGCCACTAGGGGGCAAATAACACCATTGAACACAATGAAAATCCAATTTAACCATTGTAATACAATAATCTGTTACCTTCTAACAGGATGGCAGCACAATTATACTTTAGGATATTTGTTTAATATATTTTTTTGTTTGTACATTTAGCTTACATAGCCTGATATGGCGGTGGCCCGTTACTGTAGGTTCATGCTCTACAACATCCGCAGAGTACGACCCTGCCTCACACAGGAAGCGGCGCAGGTCCTAATCCAGGCACTTGTCATCTCCCGTCTGGATTACTGCAACTCGCTGTTGGCTGGGCTCCCTGCCTGTGCCATTAAACCCCTACAACTCATCCAGAACGCCACAGCCCGTCTGGTGTTCAACCTTCCCAAGTTCTCTCACGTCACCCCGCTCCTCCGCTCTCTCCACTGGCTTCCAGTTGAAGCTCGCATCCGCTACAAGACCATGGTGCTTGCCTACGGAGCTGTGAGGGGAACGGCACCTCAGTACCTCCAGGCTCTGATCAGGCCCTACACCCAAACAAGGGCACTGCGTTCATCCACCTCTGGCCTGCTCGCCACCCTACCACTGAGGAAGTACAGTTCCCGCTCAGCCCAGTCAAAACTGTTCGCTGCTCTGGCCCCCCCAATGGTGGAACAAACTCCCTCACGACGCCAGGACAGCGGAGTCAATCACCACCTTCCGGAGACACCTGAAACCCCACCTCTTTAAGGAATACCTAGGATAGGATAAAGTAATCCTTCTCACCCCCCTTTAAGATTTAGATGCACTATTGTAAAGTGACTGTTCCACTGGATGGCATAAGGTGAATGCACCAATTTGTAAGTCGCTCTGGATAAGAGCGTCTGCTAAATGACTTAAATGTAAATGTAAATGATATAATTTCAAAGTATGTTAATTTAAAATATTTTATTAACGTTTATTTAAGTGAGTTATTAAGAAAAATAATCTTATTTACAATGACAGCATACCCCGGCCAAACCCTAACACATACGATGCTGGGCCAATTGTGCACCGTCCTATGGGACTCCCAATCACAGCTGGTTGTGATACAGCCTGGAATCAAACCAGGGTCTGTAGTGATGCCTCTAGCACTGAGATGCAGACCCCTGTGCCACTCGGGAATCTGTATTAGATTAAACATGGCCATTTTTAAAGCTAATTTCTGCACAGAGCTTTTGGGATAATGGTTATTTATGGCATCAAAGTCTGGCACAACCTACAGTGGAGATGGTCAGGTAGCCTAGTCGTAGTCTATATAGTTCATGGTCTACCTATAGGGAGGTGGGTGGGAAAAGGAGTCTCTCTCTCTCTCTCTCTCTCTCTCTCGCTCCTCTCTCTCTTTCTCTCTCTCTCTCTCTCTCTCTCTCTATCTCTCTCTCTCTCTCTCTCTCTCTCAAAATAAATTTTATATTCATTAAAGTAGCCACCCTTTGCCTCGTCTTCAATATTATTCTACAATGGGAAAAATAGTAAACAAAATAAATAAAAAAATACAAATAACTTGAATGAGACTGCCCATCATTACGCACACCTGTCCCATTCATTATGCACACCTGTCCCATTCATTACTTACACATGTCCCATTCATTATGCACACCTGTCCCATTCATTACACACACCTGTCCCATTCATTACGCACACCTGTCCCATTCATTACGCACACCTGTCCCATTCATTATGCACACCTGTCCCATTCATTACACACACCTGTCCCATTCATTACGCACACCTGTCCCATTCATTATGCACACCTGTCCCATTCATTACTTACACCTGTCCCATTCATTACGCACACCTGTCCCATTCATTACGCACACCTGTCCCATTCATTACTTACACCTGTCCCATTCATTGCGTACACCTGTCCCATTCATTATGCCTACCTGTCCCATTCATTACACACACCTGTCCCATTCATTACGCCCACCTGTCCCATTCATTACGCACACCTGTCCCATTCATTACGCCCACCTGTCCCATTCATTACGCCCACCTGTCCCATCATTACGAACACCTGTCCCATTCATTACGCACACCTGTCCCATTCATTACGCCCACCTGTCCCATTCATTACGCACACCTGTCCCATTAATTATGCACACCTGTCCCATTCATTACGCACACCTGTCCCATTCATTACGCCCACCTGTCCCATTCATTACGCCCACCTGTCCCATCATTACGAACACCTGTCCCATTCATTACGCACACCTGTTCCATTCATTACATACACCTGTCCCATTCATTACGCACACCTGTCCCATTCATTATGCACACCTGTCCCATTCATTACGCACACCTGTCCCATTCATTACGCCCACCTGTCCCATTCATTACGCCCACCTGTCCCATCATTACGAACACCTGTCCCATTCATTACGCACACCTGTTCCATTCATTACATACACCTGTCCCATTCATTACATACACCTGTCCCATTCATTATGCACAACTGTCCCATTCATTACGCACACCTGTCCCATTCATTACGAACACCTGTCCCATTCATTACGCGCATCGGCGCTTCATTGGTCTCACCTGGACTCCTTCACGTTTTGATTGCCTTCCATATATCTGTCCTTTCCTTCGTTTCATCCCTGTGTCAGCATTGATGCCGTTATGTTATCCCCGGGCCTACACGCTGTCCTTGTTTGTGTCTGGTCTTTTATCCATTAAATGTTCACTTCCTGTATTTGCTTCTTGTCTCCCAGCGTCTCTCCTCACAGTGTCTCAAAGTTAAGAGTTGGAGAGGGCCTGAGAGACAATGTCAAGGAGCGACTGTAATAGGTTTTCTACACTTAGTGTGTTTCTCTTTTTCGTCTGTCCTTACACCATGAGACAACATGAAGACAAAGGTGGCAGAATAAATTCCACCACACTTTTGTTTCATCAGAAAACCGAAGAGCAACATCTGTCCAGGGAAGTCCAGAAAGCATATTGCATGTAACAAACAGTTACATGACCTACAGCACAGTCGAGACCTACAGCACAGTCGAGACCTACAGCACAGTCGAGACCTACAGCACAGTCGAGACCTACAGCACAGTCGAGACCTACAGCACAGTCGAGACCTACAGCAGTCGAGCAAGTTCATGTTTCTGACATTTTAAGACTATTTCTTTAGATGCGATAGGAGCGAAGCCAAATTTAAACTGGCTTTACACTTTTATTTTGTGCGCCAGGACCATTCACATTCTCATTCAGTTTAGCTCAATGCTAGTTGGCTATTATTTAAATATTTTTTTTTTAATCAAGGGAGACCAAAAGTTTGCTTGCTTCACTCACATTCAACGCTGCGGGCAGCAACAGTGTCATACGCTTTATGACCAGACAGCATGAGATAGATACAGAGACAGAGAGGTGGGATGTTTTCCAGACAGCATCAGATACAGAGACAGAGAGGTGGGATGTTTTCCAGACAGATACAGAGACAGAGACAGAGAGGTGGGATGTTTTCCAGACAGATACAGATACAGAGACAGAGAGGTGGGATGTTTTCCAGACAGCATCAGATAGATACAGAGACAGAGAGGTGGGATGTTTTCCAGACAGATACAGATACAGAGACAGAGAGGTGGGATGTTTTCCAGACAGCATCAGATAGATACAGAGACAGAGAGGTGGGATGTTTTCCAGACAGATACAGATACAGAGACAGAGAGGTGGGATGTTTTCCAGACAGCATCAGATAGATACAGAGACAGAGAGGTGGGATGTTTTCCAGACAGCATCAGATAGATACAGAGACAGAGAGGTGGGATGTTTTCCAGACAGATACAGAGACAGAGAGGTGGGATGTTTTCCAGACAGCATCAGATAGATACGGAGACAGAGAGGTGGGATGTTTTCCAGACAGCATCAGATACAGAGACAGAGAGGTGGGATGTTTTCCAGACAGCATCAGATAGATACAGAGACAGAGAGGTGGGATGTTTTCCAGACAGATACAGATACAGAGACAGAGAGGTGGGATGTTTTCCAGACAGCATCAGATAGATACAGAGACAGAGAGGTGGGATGTTTTCCAGACAGCATCAGATAGATACAGGATACAGAGACAGAGAGGTGGGATGTTTTCCAGACAGCATCAGATACAGAGACAGAGAGGTGG
>NW_025752767.1:0-11945 GCF_021184085.1 Oncorhynchus gorbuscha
ACTGTAAGCAGGTTGCCATCAACATGACTCTAGACACATTATAACTGAGATACCATCAACATGACTCATTATAACTGAGATACCATCAACATGACTCATTATAACTGAGTTACCATCAACATGACTCATTATAACTGAGTTACCATCAACTTACGCCGACTCATTATAACCCCAAAGGTTACCATCAACATGACACATTTATCTTAACTGAGTTACCATCAACATGACTCATTATAACTGAGTTACCATCAACATATTTCTAGACACATTATAACTGAGTTACCATCAACATGACTCATTATAACTGAGTTACCATCAACATGACTCGTATAACTGAGTTACCATCAACATGACTCTAGACACAGTATAACTGAAGTACCATCAACATGACTCGTATAACTGAGTTACCATCAACATGACTCTAGACACATTATAACTGAGATTACCATCAGCATGACTCATTATAACTGAGTTACCATCAACATGACTCATTATAACTGAGTTACCATCAACATGACTCTAGACACATTATAACTGAGATACCATCAACATGACTCTAGACACATTATAACTGAGTTACCATCAACATGACACATTATAACTGAGTTACCATCAACATGACTCTAGACACATTATAACTGAGTTACCATCAACATGACTCTAGACACATTATAACTGAGATACCATCAACATGACTCTAGACACATTATAACTGAGTTACCATCAACATGACTCATTATAACTGAGATACCATCAACATGACTCTAGACACATTATAACTGAGTTACCATCAACATGCCACATTATAACTGAGATACCATCAACATGACTCTAGACACATTATAACTGAGTTACCATCAACATGACACATTATAACTGAGATACCATCAACATGACTCTAGACACATTATAACTGAGATACCATCAACATGACTCTAGACACATTATAACTGAGTTACCATCAACATAGACACTCTGAGTTATAATCCGAGATACCATCAACATGACTCTAGACACATTATAACTGAGTTACCATCAACATGCCACATTATAACTGAGATACCATCAACATGACTCTAGACTCATTATAACTGAGCATCAACATGCCACATTATAACTGAGATACCATCAACATGACTCTAGACACATTATAACTGAGTTACCATCAACATGACTATAACTGAGTTACCATCAACATGACATTATAACTGAGTTACCATCAACATGACTCTAGACACATTATAACTGAGTTACCATCAACATGACACATTATAACTGAGTTACCATCAACATGACTCATTATAACTGAGTTACCATCAACATGACTCTAGACACATTATAACTGAGTTACCATCAACATGACTAGACACATTATAACTGAGTTACCATCAACATGACACATTATAACTGAGTTACCATCAACATGACTCTAGACACATTATAACTGAGATACCATCAACATGACTAGACACATTATAACTGAGTTACCATCAACATGACTCTAGACACATTATAACTGAGTTACCATCAACATGATCATTATAACTGGTGATACAATCAACATGACATTATAACTGAGTTACCATCAACATGACTCTAGACACATTATAACTGAGATACCATCAACATGACTCTAGACACATTATAACTGAGTTACCATCAACACATGACACATTATAACTGAGATACCATCAACATGACTCTAGACACATTATAACTGAGTTACCATCAACATGCTAGACACATTATAACTGAGATACCATCAACATGACTCTAGACACATTATAACTGAGTTACCATCAACATGACACATTATAACTGAGTTACCATCAACATGACTCTAGACACATTATAACTGAGTTACCATCAACATGACTCTAGACACATTATAACTGAGATACCATCAACATGACTCTAGAGACACATTATAACTGAGTTACCATCAACATGCTAGACACATTATAACTGAGTTACCATCAACATGCCACATTATAACTGAGATACCATCAACATGACTCTAGACACATTATAACTGAGTTACCATCAACATGACTCTAACTGAGATACCATCAACATGAGTTACCATTATAACTGATTACCATCAACATGCACATTATAACTGAGTTACCATCAACATGACTCTAGACACATTATAACTGAGTTACCATCAACATGACTCATTATAACTGGAGTTACCATCAACATGACTCTAGACACATTATAACTGGAGTTACCATCAACATGACATTATAACTGAGTTACCATCAACATGACTCATTATAACTGAGTTACCATCAACATGACTCTAGACACATTATAACTGAGTTACCATCAACATGACTCTAGACACATTATAACTGAGTTACCATCAACATGTTACTCAACATGACACATTATAACTGAGTTACCATCAACATGACTCATTATAGACACATTATAACTGAGTTACCATCAACATGACACATTATAACTGAGTTACCATCAACATGACTCATTATAACTGAGTTACCATCAACATGACTCTAGACACATTATAACTGAGTTACCATCAACATGACACATTATAACTGAGTTACCATCAACATGACTCTAGACACATTATAACTGAGTTACCATCAACATGACTCATTATAACTGAGATACCATCAACATGACTCTAGACACATTATAACTGAGTTACCATCAACATGACTCTAGACACATTATAACTGAGATGCCATCAACATGACTCTAGACACATTATAACTGAGTTACCATCAACATGACTCATTATAACTGAGATACCATCAACATGACTCTAGACACATTATAACTGAGTTACCATCAACATGCCACATTATAACTGAGTTACCATCAACATGACACATTATAACTGAGTTACCATCAACATGACTCTAGACACATTATAACTGAGTTACCATCAACATGACTCTAGACACATTATAACTGAGTTACCATCAACATGACTCTAGACACATTATAATCTCGAGTTACCATCAACATGACTCTAGACACATTATAACTGAGATACCATCAACATGACTCTAGACACATTATAACTGAGATACCATCAACATGACTCATTATAACTGAGTTACCATCAACATGACTCATTATAACTGAGTTACTGTCATGTTTGTCATTTATTATCATGTCTTGTCCCTGTGCTCCCCATTCTATTCGTTTCCCTCTGCTGGTCTTATTAGGTTCTTTCCCTTTTTCTATCCCTCTCTCTCCCCTCCCCTCTCACTCTCTCGCTCTCTTCTGTCGCCCGCTCCTGCTCCCAGCTGTTCCTATTCCCCTAATCATCATTTAGTCTTCCCACACCTGTTCCCGATCCTTTCCCCTGATTAGAGTCCCTATTTATTCCTTTGTGTTCCGTTCCTGTCCTGGCCGGTTCCTTGTTTTGTATTCACCATGCTGTGATTGTGTGTATCGCCCTGTCCTGTCGTGTTTTTTGCCTTCATCAGATGCTGCGTGTGAGCAGGTGTCTCTGTCTACTACGGCCTGCGCCTACCCGAAGCGACCTGCAGTCTGTGGCCGCTTCTCCAGTTATTCCCCTACAGACTAGAGGATTTCTGTTATTCCCTGTTTGGATTTGAATAAACTCTGTTTCTGTTAAGTCGCTTTTGGGTCCTCTTTCACCTGCATGACAGAAGGAACCGACCAAGGAATGGACCCAGCGACTTCAGACGCTCGTTACACTGCCGTCGAGATCCAAGGAGCCATGCTCGGCAGACACGAGCAGGAATTGTCTGCTGCTCGCCATGCCGTGGAGAACCTGGCCGCTCAGGTTTCCGACCTCTGGACAGTTCCAGAGTCTACGTCTCGTGCCACCTGTTACTTCCTGGCCTGCCGAGCCTCCAGAACCTAGGGTTAATAACCCACCTTGCTACTCCGGGCAGCCCACTGAGTGCCGCTCCTTTCACGCAGTGTGAGATTGTGTTCTCTCTCCAACCCAACACATACTCTAGAGAGAGAGCTCGGGTTGCTTACGTCATTTCACTCCTTACTGGCCGGGCTCGAGAATGGGGCACAGCTATCTGGGAGGCAAGGGCTGATTGCTCTAACAAGTTCCAGAACTTTAAAGAGGAGATGATTCGGTTTTTGACCGTTCAGTTTTTGGTAGGGAGGCTTCTAGGGCCCTGGCCTTTATGCCAAGGTGAACGGTCCATAACGGATTATTCTATTGAGTTTCGCACTCTTGCTGCCTCTAGTGAGTGGAACGAGCCGGCGCTGCTCGCTCGTTTTCTGGAGGGACTCCACGCAGTGGTTAAGGATGAGATTCTCTCCGGGAGGTTCCTTCAGATGTGGACTTTTTGATTGCTCTCGCCATCCGCATAGAACGACGGGTAGATCTTCGTCACCGGGCTCGTGGAAGAGAGCTCGCATCAACGGTGTTTCCTGCTCCGCATCGCAACCATCTCCCTCCTCTGGCTTTGAGACTGAGCCCATGCAGCTGGGAGGATTCGATCTCGACTAAGGAGAGGGAACGGAGGATCACCAACCGCCTGTGCCTCTATTGCGGAGTTGCTGGACATTTTGTTAATTCATGTCCAGTAAAGGCCAGAGCTCATCTGTAAGCGGAGGGCTACTGGTGAGCGCTACTACTCAAGTCTCTCCATCAAAATCCTGTACTATTTTTGTCGGTCCATCTACGCTGGACCGGTTCGGTGCTACATGTAGTGCCTTGATTGACTCTGGGGCTGAGGGTTGTTTCATGGACGGCATGGGTTCGGAAAACATGACATTCCTTTCAGAGAGTTAGACAAGCCTACGCCCATGTTCGCCTTTAGATGGTAGTCATCTTCCCAGTATCAGATTTGAGACACTACCTTTAACCCTCACAGTATCTGCAACCACAGTGAGACTATTTTTGATTTTTCGCTCACCGCGTTTACACCTGTTGTTTTGGGTCATCCCTGGCTAGTATGTCATAATCCTTCTATTAATTGGTCTAGTAATTCTATCCTATCCTGGAACGTTTCTTGTCATGTGAAGTGTTTAATGTCTGCCATCCCTCCCGCTTCTTCTGTCCCTACTTCCCAGGAGGAACCTGGCGATTTGACAGGAGTGCCGGAGGAATATCATGATCTGCGCACGGTCTTCAGTCGGTCCCGAGCCAACTCCCCTTCCTCCTCACCGGTCGTATGATTGTAGTATTGATCTCCTTCCGGGGACCACTCCTCCCCGAGGTAGACTATACTCTCTGTCGGCTCCCGAACGTAAGGCTCTCGAGGATTATTTGTCTGTGTCTCTTGACGCCGGTACCATAGTGCCTTCTTCTTCCCGGCCGGGGCGGGGTTCTTTTTTGTTAAGAAGAAGGACGGTACTCTGCGCCCTGCGTGATTATCGAGGGCTGAATGACATAACGGTTAAGAATCGTTATCCGCTTCCCCTTATGTCATCAGCCTTCGAGATTCTTGCAGGGAGCCAGGTGCTTACTAAGTTGGGACCTTTCGTAACGCCTACCATCTCGTGCGCATCAGAGAGGGGGACGAGTGGAAAACGGCGCTTAACACTCCGTTAGGGCATTTTGAGTACCGGGTTCTGCCGTTCGGGCCCCGCCAATGCGCCAGCTGTTTTTCAGGCATTAGTTAATGATGTTCTGAGAGACATGCTGAACATTTTTGTTTTTGTCTATCTTGACGATATCCTGATTTTTTCTCCGTCACTCGAGATTCATGTTCAGCACGTTTCGACGTGTTCTACAGCGCCTTTTAGAGAATTGTCTCTACGTAAAGGCTGAGAAGTGCTCTTTCATGTCTCCTCCGCATTTTTCTCGGTTCCGCTATTTCCGCTGAAGGCATTCAGATGGATTCCGCTAAGGTCCAAGCTGTCAGGTGATTGGCCCGCTCTCCAAGGTCACGTGGTCGAGTTGCAGCGCCTTTTAGGTTTCGCCAATTTCTATCGGCGGCTTCATCATTCGTAATTTCGGCCAAGTTGCTGCCCTCTCACAGCTCTTACTTCTGTCAAGACGTGTTTTAAGTGGTCCGGTTCCGCCCTAGGAGCTTTTGATCTTCTAAAAGAACGTTTTACGTCCGCTCCTATCTCGTTATCCTGACGCCACTAGACAATTCATTGTCGAGGTTGACGCTTCAGAGGTAGGCGTGGGAGCCATTCTATCCCAGCGCTTCCAGTCTGACGATAAGGTTCATCCTTGCGCTTATTTTTCCTCATCGCCTGTCGCCATCTGAGCGCAACTATGATGTGGGTAATCGTGAACTGCTCGCCATCCGCTTAGCCCTAGGCTAATGGCGACAGTGGTTGGAGGGGGCACCGTTCCTTTTGTCGCTTGGACAGACCATAAGAACCTTGAGTACATCCGTTCTGCCAAACGACTTAATGCCCGTCAAGCTCGTTAGGGATGCCTTATGTTTTTCGCTTCTGTGGCTTCTCGATCCCGAGATTCTTTTGTGATTTCTTACCGTCCGGGGTAGCAAAAACACCAAGCCTGATGCCTTATCCCGTCTGTTTAGTTCTTCTGTGGCTTCTACTGATCTCGAGGGGATTCTTGGCCCTCAGGATGGGCGTGTGGCTGCTTGTTCGGACTTGACAGTCTGGGAATTGAAAGACAGCCTTAGACTTCAAGCACTCACGCACACTGCGTCGCCGCGCGCTTGTCCTAGTAACCAAATCATTATTGAGAATGTATTCTTTTCGTTCCCAGACAGAGGCCCGATTCACGCCACAGTTTTAGGACTCGTTTGGTGCTGTTCTTCAGTGGGCTAACGGCTGCCAAGTTAGCTGGTCATCCCGGTGTTCGAGGCACTCTGGGCAGAATGCGTACCATTCGCCAGCGCCTTTGGTGGGCCACCCAGGAGCCGTGACTCCGCTGTCCAATTGAGCGCACCTTTCGTGGCTGCTTTTGCCGCAGGCACAGACTGAGCCGCAGATAAGTCTGGTAATTGCTTTCCTTTCTGCTTCTCCGCGGTTCATTGGACCGTTCCCAGGTCCTTCTTAACATGGTCTCAGTCTGTTGCCCTGTGTTAAGACTTCGCATCTCGTCCTGTTATTTGTCATAAGATCATGGACCTTGCTGATTGTCTCGAGTCTGTCCCTAGTTCTCATTTTTTTTTAGAGTAGTACCCATTTAGTTGAGACTGTGCTCCCACCTTTTATCGAATCCTTTTTCGTTACGGTCCTGAGGAGAGGAGACCTGGATCCTTTTCCCCTGTTCTTTCTCGACGTGCTGGACCGTTTGATCTATGATTTCCTCCGTCAGTTTTTTGCCGCCAGTGTTTCACTAGAGCTAACGGCCACCCGAAGCCAGGAGGCGCTCAGTTATTCCCTACAGTAGAGTGGGGGGTACTGTCATGTTTTGTCTTACCATCATCTTGGTCATTATTGAGTTACCATTCCTGGGCATGACACATTATTACGTTTCAACATGACTCTAGACACATTATAACTGAGTTACCATCAACATGACACATTATAACTGAGTTACCATCAACAGACACATTATAACTGAGTTACCATCAACATGACACATTATCAGTTACCATCAACCTCCTATAACTGTTCTAAATCCAAATCAAAGTTATTTCCCATGGTTCCAATGCTGTAGCTCCGCCTTCAAATAA
Organism: Oncorhynchus gorbuscha; assembly: GCF_021184085.1. Lineage (NCBI taxonomy): Eukaryota > Metazoa > Chordata > Actinopteri > Salmoniformes > Salmonidae > Oncorhynchus > Oncorhynchus gorbuscha. Next base: position 7,587 of record NW_025752767.1, read on the forward strand.
GTAATCTAACTATCCAAAACTACTGTTACCATAAGGAGGAGGGTGCTCCCAGCTGATTCCATCAGATGGCACAGACCTGAGATCTCATTTAACTGATACAGATACCCAGTATATCCATGAGTGAATAATGTTCCCATTGTTTAAAGAGTGATATATTTCATCATTTCCCCATTATTAAAATGGCTGGAGTTGGGTCTGACAAGAGTCCCTGATTTATAACTGTGACTATCCATGACTCATTGTCAACATGACCATTATAACAGGTTACCATCCTCTAGCTGTGACTCAACATGACTCATTATAACTGAGATATTCAACATGCTGTCTTCCATGACTCCTGTGAGTTTCATCAACATGACTCATTATAACTGAGTCCATCAACATGACTTTCATTATAACTGAGTTACCATCAGATGCTAGCTAGTTTACAAGGTGAGATACCATCAACATGACTAGACACATTATAACTGAGTTACCATCAACATGACTCATTATAACTGAGATACCATCCTGAGTCTAGACACATTATGTGGTTACCATCAACACATTATAACTGACTCAACATGACTCATTATATAGTTATGATGATTATAACTGAGTTACCATTGCCGCTGAGTTACATCAACATGACTAACTGAGTTACCATGCGCCATTATAAGGATTACCATGAGTTATTCATGTTTGACTCATTTGACCATCAACATGACTGTTTAACTGAGTTACCATCAACATGACACATTATAACTGGTTCCTCTGATTACCTCAGCATGACAATAACTGAGTTACCATCAACATAGACACATTATAACTGAGTTACCATCAACATGACACATTATAACTGAGTTACCATCAACATGACTCATTATAACTGAGTTACCATCAACATGACTCATTATAACTGAGTTACCATCAACATGACTCATTATAACTGAGTTACCATCAACATGACTGAGATACCTAACATGACACATTATAACTGAGTTACCATCAACATGACATTCTAGTTACCATCACATTATAACTGAGTTACCATCAACATGACACATTATAACTGAGTTACCTGAGTTATCAACATGACTCATTATAACTGAGTTACCATCAACATGACTAGTCCGGATTATCAACTGAGTTACCATCAACATGACATTCATTATAACTGAGTTACCATCAACATGACTCATTATAACTGAGTTACCATCAACATGACTCATTATAACTGAGTTACCATCAACATGACTCTAGACACATTATAACTGAGTTACCATCAACATGACTGAGTTACCATCAACATGACATTATAACTGAGATACCATCAACATGACTCTCATTATAACTGAGTTACCATCAACATGACTCATTATAACTGGAGTTACCATCAACATGACACATTATAACTGAGTTACCATCAACATGACTCTGACACATTATAACTGAGTTACCATCAACATGACTCATATAATGTCATCAATTATCTATAACAGTAATTAACATCCTCTTCCTGGTGTATGGTTGACATCAACTGGGAGGTCATTATCGAGTTACCATGGGAGTGTAGATTGTTGTAATTAACATCCTCTCTTCCTGGTGTATGGTTGACTCTAGGCACAGATCTAGGTTAGGCCAGATCAGCTTGTGTACCTACAGTGTATAGAAGTGATGGTGAGTGTATCTACAATGGTCCGTACCTGCATTTGACATGACTCCATTCTATTGTTGAGCTGGTGTGACTCAGTCATGACTGGTACTCACTGTGCATGTGGGGAATGTTGGTTTTAGATTTTGTGAGTCAATGTCCTCATTAGAGGGAATTTATTTGAATTAAACGATGACTGGACATACTGTCAGTGTGACTTTCCTTCCCGCAAGCCTTCATACCAGACCAGTGTGTTTCAGGCTTTGATACATCCCTGTCTGTATAAGGAATAGGGTGCCATTTAGGAATAGGATGCTATTTAGGGAATAGGATGCTATTTTAGGGAATAGGATGCTATTTTAGGGAATAGGATGTTATTTAGGGAATAGGATGCTATTTAGGGAATAGGATGCTATTTAGGAATAGGGTGCTATTTAGGGAATAGGATGCCATTTAGGGAATAGGGGTGCCATTTAAGATGCAAACTTAGAACCGTACAGTTGTCATTCACAACATGCACTTGACCTTCATTCAACCTCTGTTGAACGCTCTAAAAATATTGCTCAGTTTAATGAAACCAAAATCTCCGCCACTGCATTTCAAGCAGATGTGGGTTCACTGTTCATAGAAGACTAGAGAGACCAAAGTCTCTCTGACCCAGAGACCAACACACTCGATGAGGTCGGTGATTCACAGTGTAACAGCAGCTAACCCTGGAACAACACTGCTGCAGCCAACCAGACAGCGCCTGAAGACAGGATAGTCTGTGGAGGCATCTAAAATGGCACCCTATTCCCTATATAGTGCACTACTTTTTGATTAGGGCCCTATGTGCCCTCTGGTCAAAAGTAGTGTACTATATAGGGATCTGAGTGCTATTTCAGACACACTGTGGTTCTGGATTGAGGCATGGCGGCACCCATGCCACCACACCATCGCCATCCTCTCGACAGGGTGGGCACGTCGGGGTGGGGTAGGGGGGTGGGCACGTCGGGGTGGGGTAGGGGGTGGGCACATCGGGGTGGGGTAGGGGGTGGGCACGTCGGGGTGGGGTAGGGGGGTGGGCACGTCGGGGTGGGGTAGGGGGTGGGCACGTCTTTCTGTAGTTTGGGTTTTCAGTTCCATTATTGTTTGATGGATGGCCTGTTCCAGCTGGTTCTGTTCTGCCAGTGGGTTCTCATGTGTTTGTGTTTCTGTTCAGAACTGCGGTTCCGTCCGTGAGGGACTCCCCCCCCCATGGCCGTGCAGGACCTTGGAAAAACACAGAATAACACACACATGGCTTTCACGACACATGGCTCTCTCTCACACACACACACACACACACACACACACACACACACACACACACACACACACACACACACACACACACACACACACACACACACACACACACACACACACACACACACACACACACACACACACACAGAGATACACAAATGCACGCACACATGGCTCACAAACACACACACAGCTCTCACACATACAGGCCGGGACAGCAATTATGTGGAGGTTCTAAATCTGACAGAGGGACCGACCGCCTCCATCTGGCTCTCAGCAGAATGGGAGAGACAGTCGTGGTGGACAGGCCCCTGTTGTGTGTGTGTGTGTGTGTGTGTGTGTGTGTGTGTGTGTGTGTGTGTGTGTGTGTGTGTGTGTGTGTGTGTGTGTGTGTGTGTGTGTGTAGTGTGTGTGTGTGTGTGTGTGTGTGTGTGGTGAAAATCAGAGAGTTAAGAATGAAACAGACATATGATTTAGGACAGAGACAGGCAGCCTGGAGTCTGAGGGGTTGGTGTGGGACACATAGAGGGTGTCACTATACACACACACACACACACACAAACACACACACACATAGCACCCAATGCCACATAAACCACAGCACCACTCCCTAAGCCCAATCCACACCCACACTCCCACTACCCCTCTTTTTCTGTTCTTTGTGTGGGTGAATATGGACTCCCATGTTGTTTCTATTTTTGTGTGGGTGAATATGGACTCCCATATTGTTTCTGTTCTTTGTGTGGGTGAATATGGACTCCCATGTTGTTTCTATTTTTGTGTGGGTGAATATGGACTCCCATGTTGTTTCTGTTCTTTGTGTGGGTGAATATGGACTCCCATGTTGTTTCTGTTCTTTGTGTGGGTGAATATGGACTCCCATGTTGTTTCTGTTCTTTGTGTGGGTGAATATGGACTCCCATGTTGTTTCTGTTCTTTGTGTGGGTGAATATGGACTCCCATGTTGTTTCTTTTCTTTGTGTGGGTGAATATGGACTCCCATGTTGTTTCTGTTCTTTGTGTGGGTGAATATGGACTCCCATGTTGTTTCTGTTCTTTGTGTGGGTGAATATGGACTCCCATGTTGTTTATATTCTTTGTGTGGGTGAATATGGACTCCCATGTTGTTTCTGTTCTTTGTGTGGGTGAATATGGACCCCCATGTTGTTTATATTCTTTGCGTGGGTGAATATGGACTCCCATGCTGTTTCTATTCTTTGTGTGGGTGAATATGGACTCCCATGTTGTATTCTATTCTTTGTGTGGGTGAATATGGACTCCCATGTTGTTTCTATTCTTTGTGTGGGTGAATATGGACTCCCATGTTGTTTCTATTCTTTGTGTGGGTGAATATGGACTCCCATGTTGTTTATATTCTTTGCGTGGGTGAATATGGACTCCCATGTTGTTTATATTCTTTGTGTGGGTGAATATGGACT
>NW_025752768.1:0-11943 GCF_021184085.1 Oncorhynchus gorbuscha
GATGGGAGGGTAGTACAGGAGGATGGGAGGGTAGTACAGAAGGATGGGAGGGGAGTAGGAGTATATAAGCAAACTTGTCCCTAGTGATGTCCTGGACCGCACTCCACTACCCTCAGTAGAGCCTTACGCCAGATGCCGAACAGTTGCCACCAGGCAGTGATGATACCGGGCCAGATTCTCTCAATGGTGCAGCTGTAGAATTCTGTGAGGATCTGGGCACCCATGACAAATCTTTTCAGTCTCCTCAGGGGAAACGTGTTGTCATGCCCTCTTCACAACTGTCTTGGTGTGTTTGGATCATGAAAGTTTGTTGGTGATATGGACACCAACAAACTCTAGACCCGCTCCACTTCAGTCCGGTTGATGTAATGGGCCTGTTCGGCCCTCCTTTAACTATAATCCAAGAACAGCTCCTTTGTATAGCCTGTATTCTACAGTACATTATGGAGGAACATATAGTCTGTAGTTTACTGTACATGATGGAGGAACATATTGTCTGTTGTCTACTGTACATGATGGAGGAACACAATGCCTGGCATTAGTCTACTGTACATGATGGGGGAACATAATGGCTGTAGTTTACTGCAATGATGGAGGAACATATTGCCAATAGTCTACTGTACATGGTGGAGGAACATATTGCCTGTAGTCTACTGTACATGATGGAGGAACACATTGCCTGTAGTCTACTGTACATGGTGGAGGAACATATTTTCTGTCTGTAGTCTACTGTACATGGTGGAGGAATAGATTGCCTGTAGTCTACTGGACATCATGGTGGAACATATTGCCTGGAGTCTACTGTACATGATGGAGGATCATATTATATGTAGTCTACAGAACATGACAGAGGGACACATTGCCTGTAGTCAACTGTACATGGTGGTGGAACATATTGTCTGTAGTCTACTGTACATGATGGAGGAACATATTGTCTGTAGTCTACTGTACATGATGGAGGAACATATTGTCTGTAGTCTACTGTACATGATGGAGGAACATATTGCCTGTAGTCTACTGTACATGATGGAGGAACATATTGCCTGTAATCTACTGTACATGGTGGAGGAACATATTGCCTGTAGTCTACTGTACATGGAGGAACATATTGCCTGTAATCTACTGTACATGATGGAGGAACATATGGTCTGTAGTCTACTGTACATGATGGAGGAACACAATGCCTGGCATTAGTCTACTGTACATGACGGAGGAACATAATGGTTGTAGTTTACTGCAATGATGGAGGAACATATTGTCAATAGTCTACTGTACATGGTGGAGGAACATATTGCCTGTAGTCTACTGTACATGATGGAGGAACATATTGTCTGTAGTCTACTGTACATGGTGGAGGAATAGATTGCCTGGAGTCTACTGGACATCATGGTGGAACATATCGCCTGTAGTCTACTGTACATGATGGAGGAACATATGGTCTGTAGTCTACTGTACATGATGGAGCAACATATTGTCTGTAGTCTACTGTACATGATGGAGGAACATATTGTCTGTAGTCTACTGTACATGGTGGAGGAACATATTGCCTGTAATCTACTGTACATGGAGGAACATGTTGCCTGTAGTCTACTGTACATGGTGAAGGAACATATTGCCTGTAATCTACTGTACATGGTAGAGGAACATATTGTCTGTAGTCTACTGTACATGATGGAGCAACATATTGTCTGTAGTCTACTGTACATGATGGAGGAACATATTGTCTGTAGTCTACTGTACATGGTGGAGGAACATATTGCCTGTAATCTACTGTACATGGAGGAAAATGTTGCCTGTAGTCTACTGTACATGGTGGAGGAAAATGTTGCCTGTAGTCTACTGTACATGGTGGAGGAACATATTATAACTATCTGCCGCCATTGTCGCAACCCCTAGCCACCAGCCTGTTCAACCTCTCTTTCATATCGTCTGAGATCCCAAGGATTGGAAAGCTGCAGTCATCCCCCTCTTCAAAGGGGAGACACCCTGGACCCAAACTGTTACAGACCTATATCCATCCTGCCCTGCCTATCTAAGGTCTTCGAAAGCCAAGTCAACAAACAGGTCACTGACCATCTCGAATCCCACCGTACCTTCTCCGCTGCAATCTGGTTTCGCAGCCGGTCACGGGTGCACCTCAGCCACACTCAAGGTACTAAACGATATCATAACCGCCATCGATAAAAGACAGTACTGTGCAGCCGTCTTCATCGACCTCGCCAAGGCTTTCGACTCTGTCAATCACCATATTCTTATCGGCAGACTCTACAGCCTCGGTTTTCGGATGACTGCCTGGTTACCAATTACTTTGCAGACAGAGTTCAGTGTGTCAAATCGAGGGCATGCTGTCCGGTCTCTGGCAGTCTCTATGGGGTGCCACAGGGTTCAATTCTCGGGCCGACTCTTTTCTCTGTGTATATCAATGATATTTGCTCTTGCTGCGGGCGATTCCCTGATCCACCTCTACGCAGACGACACCATTCTATATACTTTCGGCCCGTCATTGGACACTGTGCTATCTAACCTCCAAACGAGCTTCAATGCCATACAGCACTCCTTCCGTGGCCTCAACTGCTCTTAAATGCGAGTAAACCAAATGCATGCTTTTCAACCGATCGCTGCCTGCACCCGCATGCCCGACTAGCATCACCACCCTGGATGGTTCCGACCTTGAATATGTGGACATCTATAAGTACCTAGGTGTCTGGCTAGACTGCAAACTCTCCTTCAGACCCACATCAAACATCTCCAATCGAAAATCAAATCAAGAGTCGGATTTCTATTCGCAACAAAGCCTCCTTCACTCACGCTGCCAAGCTTACCTAGTTAAACTGACTATCCTACCGATCCTCGACTTCGGCGATGTCATCTACAAAATGGCTTCCAACACTCTACTCAGCAAACTGGATGCAGTCTATCACAGTGCCATCCGTTTTGTCACTAAAGCACCTTATACCACCCACCACTGCGACTTGTATGCTCTAGTCGGCTGGCCCTCACTACATATTCGTCGCCAGACCCACTGGCTCCAGGTCATCTACAAGTCCATGCTAGGTAAAGCTCCGCCTTATCTCAGTTCACTGGTCACGATGGCAACACCCATCCGTAGCACGCGCTCCAGCAGGTGTATCTCACTGATCATCCCTAAAGCCAACACATCATTTGGCCGCCTTTCGTTCCAGTACTCTGCTGCCTGTGACTGGAACAATTGCAAAATCGCTGAAGTTGGAGACTTTTATCTCCCTCACCAACTTCAAACATCAGCTATCCGAGCAGCTAACCGATCGCTGCAGCTGTACATAGTCTATAGGAAAATAGCACACCCATTTTCACCTACCTCATTCCCATACTGTTTTTTATACTGTTTTTATTTATTTATTTTTCTGCTCTTTTGCACACCAATATCTCTACCTGTACATGACCTGATCATTTATCACTCCAGTGTTAATCTGCAAAACTGTATTATTCGCCTACCTCCTCATGCCTTTTGCACACATTGTATATAGACTGCCCATTTTTTTCTACTGTGTTATTGACTTGTTAATTGTTTATTCCATGTGTAACTCTGTGTTGTCTGTTCACACTGCTATGCTTTATCTTGGCCAGGTCGCAGTTGCAAATGAGAACTTGTTCTCAACTAGCCTACCTGGTTAAATAAAGGTGAAATAAAAATAAAAATAAATATTGCCTGTAATCTACTGTACATGGTAGAGGAACATATTGCCTGTAGTCTACTGTACATGATAGAGGAACATATTGTCTGTAGCCTACTGTACATGATGGAGGAACATATTGTCTGTAGTCTACTGTACATGGTGGAGGAACATATTGCCTGTAGTCTACTGGACATCATGGAGGAACATAGTCTGTAGTCTACTGTACATGATGGAGGAACATATTGTCTGTAGTCTACTGTACATGATGGAGGAACATATTGTCTGTAGTCTACTGTACATGGTGGAGGAACATATTGCCTGTAATCTACTGTACATGGTGGAGGAACATATTGCCTGTAGTCTACTGTACATGATGGAGGAACATATTGTCTGTAGCCTACTGTACATGATGGAGGAACATATTGCCTGTAGTCTACTGTACATGGTGGAGGAATATATTGCCTGTAGTCTACTGTACATGATGGAGGAACATATTGTCTGTAGTCTACTGTACATGATGGAGGAACACAATGGCTGGCATTAGTCTACTGTACATGATGGAGGAACATATTGCCAATAGCCTACTGTACATGGTGGAGGAACATATTGCCTGTAGTCTACTGTACATGGTGGAGGAACATATTGCCTGTAATCTACTGTACATGGTGGAGGAACATATTGCCTGTAGTCTACTGTACATGATGGAGGAACATATTGTCTGTAGCCTACTGTACATGATGGAGGAACATATTGCCTGTAGTCTACTGTACATGGTGGAGGAATATATTGCCTGTAGTCTACTGTACATGATGGAGGAACATATTGTCTGTAGTCTACTGTACATGATGGAGGAACACAATGGCTGGCATTAGTCTACTGTACATGATGGAGGAACATATTGCCAATAGTCTACTGTACATGGTGGAGGAACATATTGCCTGTAGTCTACTGTACATGATGGAGGAACACATTGCCTGGCATTAGTCTACAGTACATGATGGAGGAACATATTGTCTGTAGTCTACTGTACATGATGGAGGAACATATTGCCTGGAGTCTACTGTACATGATGGAGGAACATATTGTCTGTAGTCTACTGTACATGATGGAGGAACATATTGTCTGTAGTCTACTGTACATGATGGAGGAACACATTGCCTGGCATTAGTCTACTGTACATGATGGGGGAACATAATGGCTGTAGTCTACTGTACATGATGGAGGAACACATTGCCTGTAGTCTACTGTACATGATGGAGGAACATATTGTCTGTCTGTAGTCTACTGTACATGGTGGAGGAACATATTGTCTGTCTGTAGTCTACTGTACATGGTGGAGGAATAGATTGCCATGGAGTCTACTGGACATGATGGAGGAACATATTGCCTGTAGTCTACAGAACATGACAGAGGGACACATTGCCTGTAGTCTACTGTACATGATGGAGGAACATATTGTCTGTAGTCTACTGTACATGATGGAGGAACATATTGTCTGTAGTCTACTGTACATGAAGGAGGAACATATTGTCTGTAGTCTACTGTACATGATGGAGGAACATATTGCCAATAGTCTACTGTACATGATGGAGGAACATATTGCCAATAGTCTACTGTACATGGTGGAGGAACATATTGCCTTTAATCTACTGTACATGGAAGAACATATTGCCTGTAGGAACATATTGCCAATAGTCTACTGTACATGTTGGAGGAACATGTTGCCTGTAGTCTACTGTACATGATGGAGGAACACAGTCTGTAGTCTACAAGTACATGATGGAGGAACACATTGCCTGGATGTAGTCTACTGTACATGATGGAGGAACATATTGCCTGTAGTCTACTGTACATGTTGGTGGAACATATAGTCTGTAGTCTACTGTACATGATGGAGGAACACATTGCCTGGATGTAGTCTACTGTACATGGAGGAACATATTGCCTGTAGTCTACTGTACATGGTGGACTAACATATTGCCTGTAGTTTACTGTACATGATGGAGGAACATATTGCCTGTAGTCTACAGTCCACGATGGAGGAACACATTGCCTGTAGTCTACTGTACATGATGGAGGAACACATTGCCTGGATGTCGTCTACTGTACATGATGGAGGAACATATTGTCTGTAGTCTACTGTACATGATGGAGGAACATATTGCCTGTAGAATACTATACATGATGGAGGAACATATTGCCTGTAGTCTACTGTACATGATGGAGGAACATATTGCCTGTAGTCTACTGTGCATGGTGGAGGAACATTTTGCCTGTAGTTTACTATACATGGTGGAGGAACATATTGCCTGTAGTCTACTGTACATGATGGAGGAACACATTGCCTGGATGTAGTCTACTGTACATGATGGAGGAACACATTTCCTGGATGTAGTCTACTGTATATGGAGGAACATATTGCCTGTAGTCTACTGTACATGGTGGTGGAACATATTGTCTGTAGTCTACTGCACATGATGGAGGAAAACATTGCCTGGATGTAGTCTACTGTACATGATGGAGGAACATATTGCCTGTAGTCTACTGTACATGATCGGGCTAACATATTGCCTGTAGTCTACTGTACATGGTGGTGCAACATATTGTCTGTTGTCTACTGTACATGGAGGAACACATTGCCTGGATGTAGTCTACTGTACATGGTGGTGGAACATATTGTCTGTAGTCTACTGTACATGATGGAGGAACACATTGCCTGGATTTCGTCTACTGTACATGATGGAGGAACATATTGCCTGTAGTCTACTGTACATGATGGAGGAACATATTGCCTGTAGTCTACTGTACATGGAGGAACATATTGCCTGTAGTCTACTGTACTTGATGGAGGAACATATTGCCTGTAGTCTACTGTACATGGAGGAACATATTGCCAGTAGTCTACTGTACTTGATGGAGGAACATATTGCCTGTAGTCTACTGTACATGGAGGAACATATTGATTGTAGTCTACTGTACATGGAGGAACATATTGCCTGTAGTCTACTGTACATGGTGGAGGAACATATTGCCTGTCGTCTACTGTACATGGTGGTGGAACATATTTTTTATTTTTATTTCACCTTTATTTAACCAGGTAGGCTAGTTGAGAACAAGTTCTCATTTGCAACTGCGACCTGGCCAAGATAAAGCATAGCAGTGTGAACAGACAACACAGAGTTACACATGGAATAAACAATTAACAAGTCAATAACACAGTAGAAAAATGGGCAGTCTATATACAATGTGTGTGCAAAAGGCATGAGGAGGTAGGCGAATAATACAATTTTGCAGATTAACACTGGGAGTGATAAATGATCAGATGGTCATGTACAGGTGGAGATATTGGTGTGCAAAAGAGCAGAAAAATAAATAAATAAAAACAGTATAAAAACAGTATGGGAATGAGGTAGGTGAAAATGGGTGGGCTATTTTCCTATAGCCTATGTACAGCTGCAGCGATCGGTTAGCTGCTCGGATAGCTGATGTTTGAAGTTGGTGAGGAGATAAAAGTCTCAACTTCAGCGATTTTTGCAATTCGTTCCAGTCACAGGCAGCAGAGTACTGGAACGAAAGGCGCCAAATGATGTGTTGGCTTTAGGGATGATCAGTGAGATACACCTGCTGGAGCGCATGCTACGGATGGGTGTTGCCATCGTGACCAGTGAACTGAGATAAGGCGGAGATTTACCTAGCATGGACTTGTAGATGACCTGGAGCCAGTGGGTCTGGCGACGAATATGTAGTGAGGGCCAGCCGACTAGAGCATACAAGTCGCAGTGGTGGGTGGTATAAGGTGCTTTAGTGACAAAACGGATGGCACTGTGATAGACTGCATCCAGTTTGCTGAGTAGAGTGTTGGAAGCCATTTTGTAGATGACATCGCCGAAGTCGAGGATCGGTAGGATAGTCAGTTTTACTAGGGTAAGCTTGGCAGCGTGAGTGAAGGAGGCTTTGTTGCGGAATAGAAAGCCGACTCTTGATTTGATTTTCGATTGGAGATGTTTGATGTGGGTCTGGAAGGAGAGTTTGCAGTCTAGCCAGACACCTAGGTACTTATAGATGTCCACATATTCAAGGTGGGAACCATCAGGGTGGTGGTGCTAGTCGGGCATGCGGGTGCAGGTAGCGATCGGTTGAAAAGCATGCATTTGGTTTTACTCGCGTTTAAGAGCAGTTGGAGGCCACGGAAGGAGTGCTGTATGGCATTGAACTCGTTTGGAGGTTAGATAGCACAGTGTCCAATGACGGGCCGAAAGTATATAGAATGGTGTCGTCTGCGTAGAGGTGGATCAGGGAATCGCCCGCAGCAAGAGCAACATCATTGATATATACAGAGAAAAGAGTCGGCCCGAGAATTGAACCCTGTGGCACCCCATAGAGACTGCCAGAGGACCGGACAGCATGCCCTCCGATTTGACACACTGAACTCTGTCTGCAAAGTAATTGGTGAACCAGGCAAGGCAGTCATCCAAAAAAACCGAGACTGTTGAGTCTGCCGATAAGAATATGGTGATTGACAGAGTCGAAAGCCTTGGCGAAGTGTCGATGAAACTGACTGCACAGTACTGTCTTTTATCGATGGCGGTTATGATATTGTTTAGTACCTTGAGTGTGGCTGAGGTGCACCGTGACCGGCTCGAAACCAGATTGCACAGCGGAGAAGGTACGGTGGGATTCGAGATGGTCAGTGACCTGTTTGTTGACTTGGCTTTGAAGACCTTAGATAGGCAGGGCAGGATGGATATAGGTCTGTAACAGTTTGGGTCCAGGGTGTCTCCCCTTTGAAGAGGGGGATGACTGCGGAAGCTTTCAATCCTTGGGGATCTCAGACGATATGAAAGAAAGGTTGAACAGGCTGGTAATAGGGGTTGCGACAATGGCGGCAGATAGTTTCAGAAATAGCGGGTCCAGATTGTCAAGCCCAGCTGATTTGTACGGGTCCAGGTTTTGCAGCTCTTTCAGAACATCTGCTATCTGGATTTGGGTAAGGAGAACCTGGAGAGGCTTGGGTGAGGAGCTACGGGGGCGGAGCTGTTGGCCGAGGTTGGAGTAGCCAGGCGGAAGGCATGGCCAGCCGTTGAGAAGTGCTTATTGAAGTTTTGATAATCATGGATTTATCGGTGGAGACCGTGTTTCTAGCCTCAGTGCAGTGGGCAGCTGGGAGGAGGTGCTCTTGTTCTCCATGGACTTCACAGTGTCCCAGAACTTTTTGGAGTTGGAGCTACAGGATGCAAACTTCTGCCTGAAGAAGCTGGCCTTAGCTTTCCTGACTGACTGTGTGTATTGGTTCCTGACTTCCCTGAACAGTTGCATATCACGGGGCTATTAGTGCTGTGCAGTCCGCCATAGGATGTTTTGTGCTGGTGAGGGCAGTCAGGTCTGGAGTGAACCAAGGGCTGTATCTTTTCTTGGTTCTGCATTTTTTGAACGGAGCATGCTTATCTAAAATGGTGAGGAAGTTACTTTTAAAGAATGACCATGCATCCTCAACTGGCAGGGATGAGGTCAATGTCCTTCCAAGATACCCGGCCAGGTCGATTAGAAAGACACCTGCTCACAGAAGTGTTTTAGGGAGTGTTTGACAGTGATGAGCGGTGGTCGTTTTGACTGCGGCTCCGTGGCGGATACAGGCGATGAGGCAGTCGCTGAGATCCTGGTTGAAGACAGCAGAGGTATATTTGGAGGGCCAGTTGGTCAGGATGACGTCTATGAGGGTGCCCTTGTTTACAGAGTTAGGGTTGTACCTGGTGGGTTCCTTGATGATTTGAGTGAGATTGAGGGCGTAAGCGTTAGATTGTAGGACTGCCGGGGTGTTAAGCATATCCCAGTTTAGGTCACCTAACAGAACGAACTCTGAAAGCTAGATGAGACGATCAATTCTGAAATGGTGTCAGTGCACAGCTGGGAGCTGAGGGGGTCAGTAGCAGGCGGCAACAGTGAGAGACTTGTTTCTGGAGAGAGTAATTTTCAAAATTAGTAGTTCAAACTGTTTGGGTATGGACCTGAAAAGTATGACATTAGCACTTTGCAGGCTATCTCTGCAGTAGACTGCGACTCCGCCCCCTTTGGCAGTTCTGTCTTGACGGAAGATGTTATAGTTGGGTATGGAAATCTCTAGTTTTGGTGGCCTTCCTGAGCCAGGATTCAGACACGGCAAGGACAGGAGTTAGCAGAGTGTGCTAAAGCAGTGGTAAAACAAACTTAGGGAGGAGGCTTCTGATGTTGACATGCATAAAACCAAGACTTTTTCGATCACAGAAGTCAACAAATGAGGGTACCTTTTTCTGGGCTTTTTCAGGTTTCTGGGCATGGTAGAATATATTCAGGGCATAATGCGCAGACAGGGGTATGGTGGGGTGCGGGTACAGCGGAGGTAAGCCCAGGCACTGGGTGATGATGAGAGAGGTTGTATCTCTGGACATGCTGGTTGTAATGGGTGATGTCACCGCATGTGTGGGGGGTGGGTCAAGGGAGGTAACAGGGGTATGCAGAGTGGATCTAGGGGCTCCATTGTGAACTAAAACAATGATAACTAACCTGAACAACAGTATACAAGGCATATTGACATTTGAGAGAGACATACAGCGAGGCATACAGTAATCACAGGTGTTGAATTGAGAAAGCTAGCTAAAATCAGTGGGCGAGGCTAATCAGCTAGCACAACAAACAGCAGGTAAAATGGCGTTGACTAGGCAACTGGGCCGACAGATAAACAAACAAGCAGAATGGAGTACCGTGATTAATGGGCAGTCCAGCGTGCGTCAGCTATGTAGCCAAGAGATCAGTGTCCAGGGGCAGCGGTGGATGGGGCAGGGGAGCTGGGCTGGCGAGTGTTATCCAGGTTTTAAAAAAAAACTAACAATGACTAAATAGCTTGTAGCTAGTTAGCTGGTTAGCGTCTGGAGGTTCTTGAGTGTGTCATAAAAATAAAGTAAAAATTAAAAGTAACAGCGATTCCGTACCACAGTGGGTGAGGCAGGTTTCCGGAAGGTATAAACAAAATAAAAATCAAAAAGAGATAGAAAGTAAATGGGTTCAGAGTGTTTGGGATGCGGTGATTCAGATGGTTAGCAGGCCTGTGCTAACAAGCTAACAGTTCGTAGGCCCGGGCTAGGACAAGCTAGCCGTTAGCAGGCCGAATTAGCAAGCAGGGAGATAGCGAGGGCTAGAGAGTTATCCTTTGGGGGGACGTCGCGATGGGGTGAGTCTGTTTATTCCTCTTCATGCGGTGACATCGACAGACCGGTCGTGGGCCCGGGTAATTGTAGCCCAGGAGTATGCTACAGGTGCTCTAGTACGCTAGGTGAGCTGGAGACACAGCGTTTCAGAAAGCTCGCGGGCCTTGGCCGGCAGATGGATCTTTGGCGATGTCGCAACGAAAAAGCCTGTTGAAACCACCTCGGACGATTATGTCGGCGGACCAGTCGTGATGGATCGGCGGGGCTCCGTGTCGGAGTAATCCGGAGAAAAAGCAGTCTGATATGCTCTGGGTTGATGTCGCCCTGGTGTCCTAGTTAGCTTTGAAGACCGCTAGCAATGGCTAACTGAGTACTAGCTAGTAGCTAGTTAGCTGGCTAGCTTCTGATGGGGGTTCCGGTTCTAAAGTAAAGTATAGAAAAAGCAGATCCGTACCACATTGGGTGATGCGGGTTGAAGGAAAGTATATTCAGCTCTAGTTGGAAAGTGAGATTAAAATATGTACGAAATATATACAGAAAAAAAAAAAAAAAAAAAACGAAGAAAACTATATTTACACTAGACAGGACGGGACAAGACTAAACACACGTCCGACTGCTACGCCATCTTGGATCTCAGATTCATGGATCTCATATTGCCTGTAGTCTACTGTACATGATGGAGGAACATATTGCCTGTCGTCTACTGTACATGGAGGAAAATAATGCCTGTCGTCTACTGTACATGGAGGAACATATTGCCTGTCGTCTACTGTACATGATGGAGAAACATATTGCCTGTAGTCTACAGTACATGGTGGAGGAACATAGTGCCTGTTGTCTACTGTACATGGTGGAGGTACATATTGGATTATGTGTACTGTAGAAAGTGGAGGAACATATTGCCCGGCTGTAGTCTACTGTACATGAATGAGGAACATATTGCCTTTAGTCTACTGTACATGATGGAGGAACAAATTGCCTGTAGTCTACTGTACATGTTGGAGGAACATATTGCCTGGATGTAGTCTACTGTACATGGAGGAACATATTGCCTGTCGTCTACTGTACTTGATGGAGGAACATATTGCCAGTAGAATACTATACAT